>NW_023336198.1:779573-804026 GCF_012550715.1 Geosmithia morbida
CCCCCCCCCCCTCCTCTCTCTTCTTTCCCCTCTCGTTTCGATACTCTCCCGCACTCCGTACGGATGCTGAGCATATTTTACACGCAGCACAGGAAAAATAACTAGTACCACTATACAGAGTGCGTACAGAGTACGCAGGTCTAGCTCTTGGAACGACACACATACACGTACTGCATGAGAAATATTGGGTGTTGCAAACAAGTGAAATATGTCAGTACTAGCAGTATTGATAATACTTGATGCCACTACTCGAACAGATTACAGAGAGTCAAGTACCGTAAAGAAAAAAAAAAAACATCTACGGAGTATTACAGTCTTCGTAGCACATGTAATAGTATGTAGAGTGTGATAATACGGTAAAGAAAAAGAAGGCAGAAAAAGAGGCAAAGGAGGAGTCATAGTATGCCAAGATGTGGTATCCACTTTTACGTTCCTGGGGCCTGGCCGGGACCTTGCGATAGTCCAGAAGGTCCCGCTGGTAAAAATCCGAGGTCCACTGGGACCGCCAAGGCGAGAGAGAACAGGAAACGAGGGAAATAAAAAAGTGAGCTGATGGGGTGGGTTGGTGCCTTGTGGCGTAACATGTCAAGAACCCAGGATACTTTGTGATCCTCTGTAGTTGAGATATATTATCTCCTCTTCTTCCTCGTCATCCTTCTCATCCCCCCCTTTCTCTCTGCAAAACTACAGATCACGATTGGGCAGAGAGACGGAGAGAGACGGAGAGAGATGGAGAGTGTGTGCGTTCTGTACGAGTAACGGGTATGTGGGAGAGGTGAGTTTGGTGGGATAGATGGATATATGACATGATGGGCGACGGGTCGCCAAGTCCTCTAGGTCGGACAAGAAAGTCGTAATATCACCGGCGGATATGATCGTATATAATGATGATATCGTATTACAAGTTTAATTTTTTTTTGGGGAGGGGTTTCCCCCCCCCCCCTCATTATTTGGGAAATATATCATGTTTCATCAACTGGTCATCTCACACGAGTTTTCGAGAACAAAATCCTGGTGTGAAAAGAAAAGAAGAAGGCGAAAAAAAAAAACAATCCGTGGTAAAGGAAACAGATGACCATGACCGTACACGACGTACGAGTACATGATGCACACGACGTAATAATCCGTAGCTGGTGGGGTTGAAAGGAGGGGGTGTGTGATGCTGACCGCCAACATGTTGAGATGCCCTTGCAGCTGAGGTCGAGTCATTCAGTCTCTGCTTTGGGGGTGCCTGGGATCGTCTATACTACTAGTACTACTGCAGTAGTACTTGCTGTCCACATCACTAACCGGTAGACTGTACAGATTAGATGTAGACGTAAACTGCGGTGCACCACTTCAGAGCATCGGCTCGTCCGGAGAACAAACTCGGTGGCTGTCTGGTCTGTCGTACGTCTACGAGTAAACTGGGCGGGCGTCATGTGGCACAGGCACACAGCTGATTGCTGTTTGCCGACGGCTTATTAGTCTGAGTCTACATATCAGAGCAAGAGCGAACGCTCTATAGCACGGCGCAGGATGGCAGTCATTACTACGAGAAGCTAACTAGCTGAAGAGTTCGTGTACGGAGTAGAGGGTCAGACAGTCGGTGTCCTGAAGAGATGGATCTCGTCTTGGAAGAAGGCACTAGCAATACTATCCGTTCTCAGGATCGCCTGTACAGCGCAAGTACTCACTACTACCACTACTAGTATCACTGCTACGAACGCAATACTTCGTGCAGACTACGGGGAGTGAGTGATACAGCTTACAACGTACAGAACACGAGTATGCGCCTCGTTAGATCCCTGTCGCTCTCGTGCATCAGGGCCCCCCTGGAACGCTGATACCCACGAGCACTGCACGACCAACTGGGCAGCAAATGCCACCGAGGTGGTTGGCTGATGGGCACGATTGACAGCGACGGTGCGACGACGATGCTTGGTCCCCTCGGCCCCCAGCCACCCGACCTTATTGCCTGTAGTCAGTCACTGTAGTGCCACCGTAGTGCTCCCCGTTCTCCATAGCTTAGTACCGACGTAGGTAATATCAGTACTGTATTACCTACCTCTCTTCAGTGCGCATCGTACCGCGACGTTGTAACCCCCCCCGGAAACAGTATTGCTCCACTACGCCAGAGTATCACGCACAGGAGTATCGAGTACGTCGTAGACCAAGGACAGCAGAGAAAGTAATGGGCACCAAAGAGAAGAGGAAGAAAAGAAGGAAGAGGGAAGAGAATGCAGCATTTCCGGTCATAGTCCGACGTATTCGTAGATATCAGCACTACTGTATCCATCACTCACTTCTAACCCCTGGTGGGCAAGCCCTGACCTTTCCTACTGCGGTATTCACTTTACGTCGCTGCCGCGGCCCTGCCCCGCTTACGTTTCCAGCAGAACCCCCAAGGCCCCAAGGCACACAAGGTTCCTAGGTTTTCTTCTGCTGTGACCTGAATCCCCGTAACTGGTAGCGTTGATGTATTACGTATGTAGCCATGCTGCTTGCGGTAAACAGAACGAGATACTACTACTGCAACTCTGATGGCTGCGTGCTAGAGAAGAAGAAGAAGAAGAAGGAGACACTACTCCTACGACGTATTATACACGGCAGAGAAACAAGGTGAGGGAGGGGGAAAGCTTCTTCACTTTTCCCTCGCCTCTCTCACTCCCTCCCAACACACACCCCCCTTCGCTTCCAGAGGCCCGGGCCCTGACAGACTGGAGACGGATTTGTTGGTGTCGGGCTGGCTAGCGGAACGTTAGCGCCTCCCTTGCCATGGATGAGTACATGAGTACCATACCGAGTAAGAAAGTCCAAACCGGCGTGCACCGTCATACATTATATATATATATATATATATATATATATATATATGTGTGTGTGTGTGTGTGTACGTCTTCACCCGTTCATGGTAATAACGTGTGTCATATCCAGGAGAGAGAGGGGAGGGGAACTAGTCTATACCATCATCAGCCAAGTCCGACTGACATTCAAGAATGAGCGAGCGTCGAGTATGGAGAAGCATCAACTGTATTCGCGTAGTACTCGTGTGTGTATGTACATGGGCTACTGCCCTTCCAGCGAACGAGCATCCTGTGCCTTGCGTCGTTGGGGCAGAGAAGTCATCCTTTTTTTTCTTCTCTTTTCTTCTTTTCTTTCTCCCTTACATCTACATCTATGCCTCCTTCCTCATTCCTCTTTCCTTCTTCACCTCCTCTGATCCTTCACACAACCAATTCCATGATACATGATACCCTTGGACCCTGTCTCTTCATTCCAACCCCAGACGAATAATACTGCTAGCACGGCTGTTAGTAGTAGTACTCGTAAAACGAAGTCTAATACCCATGTTGCATATCCCTCTTCGCGTCAGCCACTTTCTTTCCTCTTCCTTTTCCAATACTCGTACCTGGTAGACTTGCATCTTTCCCTGGCTGGCTCCCCTCTCCGGTTGCAGATCCCAGATCCAAGCAGTTTCTGGTCCCGCTCGCTTGCTGCCGCACGAGCCCCGCACCCCTCCACTACTACTTAGCGACTCCGCTGCCAACAGTACTTGGGAGAAAAAAAAGAAAAAAAGAGGAAGACGCACACACCCACTGGAAGACCCCCCCCCCCTCCTTCCTCTCACATACACTTACACTTACTCCCCCTCCCCTACTGTCGCCGCACACACACACACACACACACACACGCATTACACATACGTCGCCCGTAACTCTCCCTGACTCTCTCTCTGTCTCTCACTTCTGCCACGCCACCATCCCGCTCGTGTGCACTTGATTGCTCAGCCTCAGACAGACTAGAAACCCGCCGGCATTGTCCCATCCACCCAGGGCGTTTTTTATAATCCAGGGCCAGGGCTGCTACTCTCTAGTTCCGGTTCCATTTACTACTACTCTACCAACCTCCTCTTCATCCTCCTCCCGCCCTTGGCCGAGCATCTCATCCCAGTATTGCGTCCACCCACAACCCACCCACCACCATCCGACGCCGCCACCCACCAGCATTCACGCACGCACACACCCGACGTTGCCGTTGCGCTTCAACCTCCTCATCTTTAGCCTTGCAACCGACATCTCCCCTCCCCTCCCTTGTCTTGTCAACCGACAGAAAGAAAAGACATCTCCCCCGTCTTACGCCGGCACATTCCCTCCTCCCGTACCTGGCATACGGTTGCGCCGTTATTGCCCATAAACCTCAGCTGCGACACAGGCCCCCGTCGTTATGGCGGCGGCTTTCCGACCTGTCAACGAACCCCTCGCCTCAGAACCCGCCGCCACCAACAAATGCGGAGCGGACGTCATGACGCCATCACCACCCACCCCCCGACCCAGCACCGATCCTCATCATCAACATCACCACCACGCCGCCGCCGCCGACGACGACGACCGCAGCAACAGTAGTAACCTGCCTGGCGACGGTAAGACGCCCACCCGGTCCACCTTCAGCCCCGGCATCACCGGCCAGCAGCCTTTGCCCTCGAGTCCCTTTTCATCCAACAACATGGCCAACACCGCGACCCCTAAGACCCATAACGACTCCCATTCTCATGCCCATCGTCGGCGAGACTCCATGGACGTCGACATGGACGACTCTGACGGTGAGGGCCACCACGATGACGGTGCTCCCTCTGACGACGATAGCCTCAACGCCGATGGCTCCAAAACCGGCCGCAAGAAGAAGTCGCAGCGTTTCTACTGCACCGACTACCCGCCCTGCAACTTGAGCTTTACCCGTAGTGAACATCTCGCCCGACACATCAGGTGCGTACCGACATTTACTGGTATATATATATATATATGTGTGTGTGTGTGTGTGCGTGTATATATATATATATATATATATATATATGTATATGTATACGCTCATATGTATATTGTATACTCCTAGCTGCCAGTGCTAAACATGTCTCTAGAAAACACACCGGCGAACGCCCCTTTCAGTGCCACTGCTCCCGCCGCTTCTCGAGACTCGATAATCTGAGGCAGCATGCTCAGACGGTCCACGTCAACGAGGACATCCCCATGGATTCGCTCGCCGCCACCGGTTCCAGGTTCCAGCGCCACTTGCGTACCGAGCGTGTTCGTCAGGCTGGCAACAGGGCCAGGGCCTCGAAATCGGGCAGTGCTGGTGGTCCGCCGAGGGGTCACTCGAAGTCGCTGTCGACGTCGAGTATCAACAGCATCGGATCCGTCGCCCCGACCTACAGCACAGCCGCCGACGCCCGCCACCGCCCTCCCCCGCTCGTCATGGCCGATCCTCGGAGTCGACCCGCCGATCCCTACCGCAGCAGCGATGGACATTACCAGTACCGACCTCCGTCTCCGAGTGAGTTTGGCACCCCCACCTCGGCCACCTTCTCGACCGGTCAGGGCAGCCCGCGGTGGTCGGGCATGGGCTCGCCTACCTCGTCGCATTCACGCTCCCAGAGCATGTACTCGTCCGGCGCCCGCACTCCCGGCCGCCGCCTGAGCGTCCCGTCTGCCGTCCACGTCTTCCAGTCTCCTCCCGGCCCCATCCCGGCTCGACCCATGTTTGGTGGATCGGGCCCGATGAACACGTCCAACAACGGCGCCTTCGCCTCGGCCGCTCCCGGCAACATCGCTGCCTCCCCGACGCTGGGCGCGGGCATGTCGACCCGCCGCGATTCGACGTCCAGCGCGTCCGAGGATGCCTGGAGGCGACGCACCTGGCACCCTGACAGCCGAATGCACGCCCAGAATCAGCTCAGCAACGTGGCCAACCAGAGCTCCATGCGACCAAACCCGCCCCCGCCCATCGCCAACCGGTCCAACACGCAGTCGACCCTCCAACTGCCGGGCATCGAGTCGTTTGACCAGCCCAACCGCCATCACGGCGGCGGCCCTATGACCCCGCCGAGGCAGCACCACTCGCCCATGCTGCTGGATTCTCAGCAGCCCCGGCCCCGCGAGATGGACGAGCGCCGCAACCTCAACGCATACGACGCCAGCATCCAGCGTGGTCTCAACCGCCTCGACATTGGCCCCAACACGCCGCCCCGCGAGCGAGCCGCCGCCTGGCTCGCCGACGTCAGCAAGACACACGCCCAGCTGGAGAGCGCCCGCACGAACCCGTCCATTGTGCGCTTCGAGGGTCAGCCGCCACCTTCGTACGCTACCGGACCGCCCGTCAGCGGTGCCGGACGCGGCCGCAGCCTGCACCAGCACACCATGTCGGCCCCCTCGATGGTGACGTCGAGGGAGAGCAAACGCCGAGGCTGGTACAATGGACCCTTGACGGTGCATCAGGAGGAGGACCAGCAGCAGCAGCAGCAGCAGCAGCAACGACCTGCCGCAGATCCTCGCGTGGCTAGGGTGGAGCGTATGGTGCACCCCAACTTTACGGCGTTCAACGGATTCCCCACGAGGGAGCAGCAGTCGAGCATGGCTCAGCACCAGCACCAGCACCAGCACCAGCACCAGCACCAGCAGCACCAGCAACAGCAACAACAGCATCAACAACAACCGCCACAGTCGCAGCCGCTTCCTCAGCAGCCCCACCATCAGTATCAGTACCAGCCCCAGCCTCAACAACAAGGTCAACATCATCAGCAGCAGCAAGAGCAGCAAGCGTCTCAGCAGAGGCCTGCGAATGGCGATTCTCTTGGCAGGCTGGAGGCCCTAGTGGCTGTTGCTACGAGCGAGGGATCGACTGCCACGGCGGCCTATTAGCCGGACCGCGACTACGGACCTACCTCGCGACCTGCCTGTCCCCTCCTCTTTATGGGCCTATTTGTTCGTGCCCTAGCCTATATGTCTGATGCATTGCTCGTCTGGGAACGGGTGCTTTTCGAAACGGAAAGAGTGTTTTCATCACGGAAAACTTTGATCGCGCTCAAACATCTTTCTTCCCTACTCGATGTGATATACGAAACTATTGATTCTGGTTTTAAATTCTTTTTATTTTTCTTCCAATTTTTTTGACGACCCTAACATTTGACGAAATCTCACATCCTACTTCTTCTGATATCTTTGTTGTTGATTACCTCTCTCATCTCATACCATATTTCTGCACAGTGGTCAGTGGTCTTTTGTCGAATTCAGCGTCTTCATGTTTAGATTTTTCCTCTCTTGATTCATCGTCAGGACGTATGGAGGCTTTTTCGTTTCTCTCTACTCTCTCTCTCTCTCTCTCTCTTCCCAGTTCTAGTTTTGTTCTCGTCTCTTCTCCATGTCCTTCCTTTCCTTCTCCCTTCTCTCTTTCTTTCTCTATTTCCTTCTTTCTCTCCTTCTCTTCCTTCCTCTCGACTATTTCCTTTTGCCGTTTGATGTATTGACAGTCTTCCTTCTTGTTCGGGAAGGTTTTTTTTTTTTTTACTACTTTACTCTCATTGTAACGAAGTCATGATGATTCCTCTCTGCCTCCTTTCACTCTTACTCCTCTATTCTCATTGGACTTGAATTTTGATGAGATTGTCCATTTCCCCTCTCTGACCCTTGTTGAAGCTATCCCGGGATATATGAATGGGAGGTAAAGCTGGTTCCGAACTTTGTGCGATTTGGGTCTTTTTCTTCTTCTTGTTGGGTTTTCATGTTATGTTTGCTTGAATATAGGATGTCGTGAAAGCTCGGGCGGTCGGTTTTCTTTTCGGAATTGATACCCTGAGATTTTTTTATTTTTTGTGTGTGCGTGTGTGTGTTTGGTTGGAGGATGGTCGATAGTCGATTGTGTGTGTTGCTGGAGTTGATATATGAATCTGACTTTTTGAAGCGTGAAGTGGTGTGTCATCTTGGCATACTTGTACCATGATACGAGAGTATGGTGAATGCTCAACAGTCTGTCTCAAAAGATGTTGTTGGTGATATGGGGTGTAGGATGTATTGGAATGTAGAATGTACGAGGGTAGAATGTACGGGGGTGGAGGCGAGGGTGTAGAAGAGAGAGTGTCAGATGTCATCGGTAATATCACATGGTAGGGGTTGTCTGTTTGCATCGCCATATCAGAAAAGCTTATCAGTTTCCGATCTCGACACGGGATAGCTGCTCCGTACAAGCAGCTCCGTATCGAGGGCTCAAGATGGAAGGATGAGGTTTCATGTGCTCTTGTTGGCCATTGTGTTGTACGAGAAAAGAGAAGAGGTTGATGAAGTGTGACGAGAGTCATGCTCCGTCTCACTTGGTCGATGCGGTGGAGTCACAGGATCAGATTGGACGCCATTCAAGAGATGGAACGGTCCCGACCGCGGAATAAGGCCGGGTAGTAGAGGAGTTTAGAGTGAGGAACATTAGAGTGAGGAGTTTGGAGTGAGGGGTTGATGGATACGGTACGGTGGCTGGTATCGGGTAAGCGGGAGGACAGCTAAGCAGCGTAGTATCAACGAATTAATATTATTTGCTATTATGATTAGCCATTATTTATTATTACTGTTACATGTATTCAATCAATCTACGGAGTAGACTGGCAATGATGTAATATTGATGATACTCGTCACCTACGGAGTATCAATAAAGAATACTTACAGGTGAGTGGGAAAGAGTCGAGAAATAAGATATAAGAAGAAGAAGAAAAGAAAAAGAAAAAGACACAGAATATTCGATACTACGGGTACTCACTCGTACTACTGCTCATAATATCATCTGTATATATTACGTACGGGTAGGGGAGTTGAGTATCATGAAAAGCCGAAACCAGATGGAAAAAAAAAATTACCACATGCCCCTCCCCGCTTTGTCTCGCTGGGCCTTGGTTCGTCCTACAGTTCGTAGTTAGTTTCCTTCCCTTTTGGCTTTCGGCTTGCCACTAAGTTGAGAGTAATAGCATCACTGCACTATTATTACTATTACTATTACTTACTAGACTCATCCAACCTTTTTCCTTCTTCATCTTCTCCCTCTTCTTCTTCTTCCAACCCTTCCTCTGCAGCTATAAACCACCAATTCCAGGTTCAGAGAAAGAAGAAGGAAAGGCTTTTCTAAAAAAGAGCAAAACAGACACACATCCCCCCGCCCCCCACCCACATTCTGCTCAAACTGCGGAACTGAGCCTCGCCACCACCGTCCCCCCTTCTTGGCACTTCACTCGGTTGCATGCGTTGCCACTCAAGGGAGGGGAGCCACTTGTACGGAAACGCGGATTTTTCTCTGATCATCTTTCCATCTCGGCTCTTCCCTCTTCTCCTCCCCCTCCTCCTCCTGGACCTAGCTCTGCTTTCGGTGGCGTCATGCCTACCCGATTGTTCTGAAATCATTTTATTCCTTCATCCTTCTTTCGTCTCGGAAACCACGTCCCATCACTCATCCTAACAAAAATCATCACATCTTCAACAATTGCACCGCCGACATCGGACATACAACACACGCGCAACATGTTTTACAAGAATCGCAGATCACCAATCTCCTTGCTACGACACCACAACCCTCAACCCTGCGTCCAGCTTCCACTCGACTCGCCCGACTGGAACAGTGAAGAGCACGCCGACCTGGTCAGCCGCGACAGGGTCAAGGTCAAGGAGGCTGTCCGGCGCTATCTCCAAGAAAAGGTGCGTGATGACTGGGTATTCGGTTGGCCTCTCGAACCTGTCCCGGCCGACGAGTCGTCCAAGCCATCAGTCGCCTCTGCCCATCACCACGACGAAAAGTCATCAGCCGACGCTGTCGACCGTGATGATGGTGATGATGAACCTGCGGTAGAAACCGACAAGGGATATCATGTCGACGACGACGACGACGACGGCGACGGCGACGACGCCCAGTCCACATACTCTCTCGTCTCCGACATCCCACCCCACTACAGGGCTCTAGAAGAATGGGACTCGGACGTGGCCGTCGACAATGAGCCGTCTCCCATCCCAAAGAACGAGCACCCAGTCAGCTACGCCCACCTGACGCGCGAGGAGAGACGGGCCCTCAAGCGCCGTGACCTGCGCAGCGACATGGAATGGAACCGGGGACTAGCATGCTTCGAGGCCCGTCGCATAGCCTGGACCCAGGCCAGGACAGTCCGCCTACGTCCCTCGACCAACGTCAACACGGCCAGCATGACCTGCAAGACGGAGTCCGTCAATCCTGCCTCCGTCGCAGCAGCAGCGGCCCCACCACCGCCGTCGCAACCGCCGGCCTCCCCCCAGCGCTCCTCGACGCGGCTCTTCTTCTTCCGTCGCCGCTCCACATCCCCCACATCACCCGCCGCCGCCGTAGCGGGCGGCTCCGAATCCTCACCACCGCCCGCCGCGACGGACGAATCCGCCTCGGCCACGGAAATACCCGCACCGTCCTCTCCCACCGCAGCCAGCCGCTCCACCGCCGGCGCCGCCGCTGCCGTCGACGAGTCTTCCTTACCCGTCGAGACGGTCGTGCCGCTCGCCCCGCCTATCCTCCCTCCCACAAACCCCCTGCGCGCCTCCATCGTCCCGGCAAACTACCTCCAGCTCTACGACAAGGTCATCGCCAACTCCATGCAGCCCTCGTGCCCGGTCAACCTGTCCGACATGGTGGCCTCGTGCATCACCGGATGGAAGCGTGACGGCGAGTGGCCGCCTCGCTCCGCGCCCGCCGAGCAACTCGGAGGTCGTACCCGGAGGTACGGCGCCGGCAGGCGCGCCGCCATCGCCATCACCAGTAACACTGGGAATGACGGCGGTGATGGTGCCACCGGCGGCGTCGGCGTAGACGGGAGGAGGAGGAGCATCACCGCCCTCTTAGGCCCGGGGGGTGCCAGGGAGACGGGGACGGGAAAGGGCGTCAGGCAGAGCATCTCAAAGGTCCTAGGCTTATCTTTGACCGTCTCGCCATTTTCCGGCGATGGCTATCATTAGGAATTCGGAGGGGCGGTTTCTCTTTTTTTTTTTTTTTTTTTTTTTTTAAAAAAAAAAAAAAAACCTTTGAACTTCTTCACCTCTTTGCTTTTCTTTCTTTCTTCATCTCTTCATCTCTTTCTTTGTTTCTTTCTTCTCTTTTCCTTGCTTTCATCTCCTTCCTCTCTTGCTCTTTCCTCTTCTTTCTCTTCCTTCCTTTCTCTCT
This sequence comes from Geosmithia morbida, assembly GCF_012550715.1. Classification (NCBI taxonomy): domain Eukaryota; kingdom Fungi; phylum Ascomycota; class Sordariomycetes; order Hypocreales; family Bionectriaceae; genus Geosmithia; species Geosmithia morbida. The sequence goes on from NW_023336198.1 coordinate 790,536, forward strand.
TCTTTTCTTTGCCCAAACACCTGGCTTGAGATGATCATATACCCATTCCTTTTTTTCCCCTCCATCATCTGATTATTTGGTGTATTGCTTAAGAGTTTTTTTGGACAATGTACTACGGAGTAATAACGTATACGAGGAGTCGGGTCTGTTGCACATGTTTTCAATTACCCTGAGCTATTTTTTGATAAAAAAACCCAATCATGAAATCATGTTCTTCGTGAATCGACCGACGTATGAACATCAATCCTGACATGGGAGAGGATGGTTCAATACCTGTGCATACTTCTACTACAGATCGACGATCACGATACAGGACTACTTAGATAATTGTAAAAACTTTTACTAGAAATCAACGGATATGACATGTATAAGAAAAGAAAGGAAATGCTTTAGTACCTGTAAACTTTTACTATAAATCAAGGTGGATAGCATGAAAACGAACAGAAATACCAACACAAATGGCAATACATGTATCAATAAAATCGGATGCAGACATGATGCAGACGTACGAGGGAAAACGAAAGGGGAAATCAGCGACAACGACGAGGAACAGTAAGAGAGGAGGAGGAGGGAGGAAGAAGGAGAGAAGTGAACGAAACAAGGTGAAGAAGGGAGGAGGATGAAAAGAGGAAAGAGGCTAAGCAAAGAGCTTGGACCTGGGCTCCTCGACAAGAAACTTTGCAGCAGAAACGACATCGTCCAAGACCTCCCTTGCGAAATCGGCCCAGCTGTCGATGGTGACAATCTCGAGCGTCATCTTCCCGTCGGCGCTGAAGAAGGCCTGCATCTTCCACTCGCGCAGGGGCTCCTGCTGGGTGTACAGAGTCTCCATGCGGGACCCGGTGGCGGCGAGGTCGAGCGACTCGACGTGCTCGACGTCCTGGTGGACCACGGTATCGAACCAGTCGACCCTCCTCTTCTTCTTCTCCTTCTTCCCGTCATGGTCGGCCCTCCTCTTCTTCTTGTCCTTCCTGTCGTCATCCGAGTCATCCGAGTCCGGGACGCCGACGTTCCAGTCCGTGCACCTCTCGACGACCTCGCTGATGCCCAGGGCCTCGTGGGCCGAGGTGGCGACGTGCTGGTGCTGGACGTGGTCGAGGAGGTCGAGCACCGTCCAGGAGTCGTCGAAGCGCACGCGCACGGGCACGTACTGCCAGCAGGGGCCGGCGACGGCGTCGGCCCCCGGGAAGTCGATGTTGCGGCCCGACACGACCTCGCCGAACGTCACGTCGCGGAGCGACAGCCGGCGCGCCAGGCAGAGGGCCCACGCCGCGGTCGGGAGGGTGGCGGCAGTGGTCTCGCGCGGCCGCGACGTGACGTCTATCGTCTTCTCGATGGCGAAATGCGTCTTCTGGTCCGACGGCGTGCCCTGCGGCGGGCGGAGGATCGTCATCGACGACCCCGCCAGGAGGTCCTTCCAGTAGGAGATACTCGCGGGGATGCTCTTGTTCAGGACGTGGCCCACAAACGACGAGAACGGCACCGTGTCCTGCACCGGCTTGCCCTCCAGTAGGGCCGACAGCTGACGCAGCAGAAGAGGCAGGCAGATCTCGTCGTACTGGGCGTGCGAGACGCGCATGACCAGGCAGGAGGGCGTGGGCTCGCCGCCGCCGCTCGCGGCGCCGCGCACGAGGAACCACTTGACGAACGAGGAGCCGCGGGGCATCGGGCTCAGTGAGTCCAGGTCGCACAGCTTGTGCACGAAGCCCCGCAGGTCGGGCGAGTCGGTCTCGTAGTGCACCAGGTCGGTGGCCAGGCTGTCGAGGACGACGCCATACTCGTGGCCGGCGTGGCGGATGAAGACGGTGCGCAGGATCTCGTTGCGCTGCACCAGCTCGCGCGCGCTGCGCGAGACCTTGTCCGCGTCGACGCCCTTGTCGAAGAACATGAGCTCGTAGCGGGCCGAGAACCGCGGCAGATTGGTCGTGCCCAGCACGGCCACCTCCTGGAGTGGACGGGCCGGGTACACGTTCACCACGTTGGCCGAGGCGTCGGCCAGCTGGGGCCGCACCGTGTCGCGCAGGAAGCCGTCCACGTCGGTGATGCCGGCCGCCCCTGAGAGGAGGGAGAAAGGCTCGGCAATCTCCGCAGCGGCGGATTCCGCGGCGTCGACCGCTGTGGTGTCTTCCTCCTTGACCGCGCTAGCCAGGTCGTACAGCGAGCGCTTCTGGAAGATCTGCATCACCGTCAGGATGATGCCATCCACCCGCGCCTCGGACACGAGCTTCATGGCCGAGATGGAGTCGCCGCCCAGGTTGAAGAAGCTGTCGTTGAGGCCGATGTCCTCCTCGGGGATGCGCAGGACGCGGCTCCACAGACTACGCAGCTTCTTCTGCTTGCGCGAGCTGGCAGACACGCGCTTGGCCGGGCGTGCCGCGCCTCCGGCTCCGGCTCCGGAGATGGCGTCCGGCTTGGCGTCGGCGCTGCCCGTGAGCACGATCTCGCCCGAGGCCGTGTACTTGGCGAGCTTGCCGGTCTTGTAGTGGACGAGATCCTGCTTCTCGACCCAGCTGGGGACGGTGGTAAGCCGCGTCAGCTCCATGGCCGTGGAGGGGGATGCGCCGACAACGAGCTCGCCCAGGGCTCCGTGGGGCAGTGGGCGATGCGGGTCGCGGTTGTCGACGACGTAGACGGCCTCGGAGCCGGGGAACTTTTCAAGCACGTCCTGGGGCACAGCCTTGGCGGCGACGGCCCGGTTGTGCTCGGCGAACTGGTCGACGTCGGCCGAGGTGAGCACAGGGATATCGCCGACGGGGGACGACGTCTTGGCGCACAGCTGCTGGGCCACGCGCTCCACCTGGTCTAGCACGCGCTCCATGGTGGGCACGTCGACCGTGTGCGAGTCGAAGCTGGCCATGATGAGGAAGCCTTCCGGGTCGATGGAGCACACGAGCATCAGGGCGTACGTGTTGAACTTGAGGGCCTCCTGCGCGGCCTCGGCGTCTCCGGCCGGCACCAGGCGATTGGCCGGCAGGTCGGAGCTCAGGAGGGCGGCCTCGTCCTCGGCGGTGCTGGGATGTAGGACGAGCCCGGTGCGCAGCTCGCACGCCTCGAGGGCGTCGGGGCTCAGGCGTCGGATGTGCTGCAGACCATAGTGCTCGTGCGGTATCTGGGCGACGGTCTGGTCCTGCATCTCGCGCAGGTAGTCAACCACGAGAGCCTCGCGGTCCAGTGAGACGCGGATGGGGATGGTGGTGATCATGGGACCCTCAATCTCGTCGGCGCCGATGATGGGCGCGTTGCGGCCCGTCAGCGTCTCGCCGAAGATGACGTCGTCGGTGTGCACGTACTGCGACGCCACGAGTGCCCAGGCTGCGCGGATGACGGTCGCCACCGTCGTGCCCGACACCGGCTGCCTCCCCAGCGACACATACTTCTCCAGCAGGGAGTCGGCCTTGGTCTGGTAGCCTGCGTACGGAAGCAAGGGGAACTGCGGCACGCTGCCGCCTTCGAGCCTCTCGCGCCAGAAGGTCTCGGACTCGCTCCGGTCCTTGCTCATCAGGTACTTGATGAAGTGCTTAAAGTCAGCCGGCCGCGACGTTGACTGGCCCTCGTACGCGCGGTTGATGCGCTCCACCACCAGAGGCATCGCCCACCCGTCGTACAGGGCGTGGTGCATGGTCAGCACGAAGCCGACCTTGGACGTGGCCTCGTCCTCGATGAGCGCGTAGCGGACCAGCGGCTTGCCCAGGTCCATGGGGTCGTCGCGGTCGCTGACCAGGTACTCATCCATCCTGGTGCCGGCGTGGTACTGCAGCTGGCCGCCGACGACGACCTGCACGAGCCCCCGGCCGGGGACCTGGACGATGCGGGTGCGCAGGATGTGGCAGTCGGCCTGGGCGGTGTCAAAGGCCTTGATGAGCCTATCGCCCGTCTCCCGGGAGTCGAGCTCCACGACTCGCTGCGCCACGTAGGCCTCCTTGACCTTGGCGGACAGCGCCATGAGAGCCTCCTGCAGCGGCGTGCAGGGGTACATGTCCTCGATGTCCTCGACGGGGACGCCGCACAGCTCGGCGGCAGCCTTGCGCGCCTCGTCGACGGGCCAGTCCTTGTCGAGGAGAGAGAAGGGTGGGATGTCCTCCTGCTCCGTGGTGGCGTGGGAAGCCTGGGCCTTGAGGGCCATGTCCCTGAGCGTGGCATTCATGAAGATGTCGGCCACCGTGATGGAAAGACCCTGCTCCCTGGCGGCCGAGACGAGCTTCATGGCTCGCAGGGAGTCACCGCCGACGTTGAAGAAGTTGCTCTGGCGGAAGATCTTGGTCTCTGGGCCCAGGCCGAGGACCTGCGTCCACGCAGCCTGGAGCTTCTTCTCGTCGTCGGTCTCGGGCTCCTCCTCGGGTCCGTTGGCCTCACCGCCGGCAGCGTCCTGGAAGCGATTCAGCTTGTCTCGCGGCATGGACGCGCCAATGGCGCGCAGGCTCTTGCGGTCAATCTTGCCAGACACGAGCGAGGGCATCTTGTGCAGGGCGACGAAGGCGGCGGGGATCATGTACCGCGGCACGTTGGCACCCATGGTGGTGTCGATGGACGCGATGGCGGCGGCCAGATCGGGCGAAGGTTCCGTCAGGAGACCCTGGCCACCGTCGGATGCCGTCGTCGTAGTGGCCGCCGACGACTCGGCCAGGAAGGCGACCAAGGCGGGGGCACCCTTCTCGGGCTTGATGACCTCGGCAGCCACCTTGACGCCCGAGGGCAGGCAGGACTGTAGGTGGTGCTCGACCTCGGCGAGCTCGACGCGCTGACCGCGGAGCTTGACCTGCTGGTCCTTGCGGCCGACGAACTCGATGGAGCCGAGCATGTTGGACTCGTAGCGCACGAGGTCGCCCGTCTTGTAGAGGCGGCCGTGGCGACCGCCGGGGACGGCGGCGCCGCCCTCGAGCAGCCAGGCGGGGTCCTCGATGAAGACCTCGGCCGTCTTGGCGGGCTCGTCGAGGTACCCGATGCCGACCAGGGGCCCCTCGATGAGGAGCTCGCCGACCTCGCCGATGGGGGTCAGGAGGTTGTGGTCCTCCGGGTTGGCGATCCAGGTGACGCCGCCGCAGCCCTTGCCGATGCCGGTGGACACGTTGACCGTGTTGTTGATGGTGCAGCCGACGGTGCACTCGGAGGGGCCGTAAGCGATGACCAGGCTGGTGTGACGGCCCCAGTTGGCGGCGTCGCTGGGGGAGACGGCCTCGCCGCCGAGGCCGAGCACGTCGAGCGACGGGATGATGTCGTCGTCGAGCACGCGGGCCACCGAGGGCGTCATGTGGACCATGTTGGCGCCGCTGTCGCGGATGGCGCCGCTCAGGTTGTTCATGCGGGCCTCCTCGGAGGGGACGCACACCCGGCCGCCCTTGCACAGGGTGCACAGCATGCAGTCGATGCTGACGTCGAAGGCATACGAGGGGAAGTCGAAGCACCGCGACGTCCTCGTGTAGCCGACGGCATCGGCGCGGGGCAGCGCGCCGCTGGTGAAGTTCTCGTGGGATATGACGACGCCCTTGGGCTTTCCGGTGCTGCCCGAGGTGAAGATGACGTACATGGGGGAAGAGGGCGGGACTGTGGGCAGGCTGACGGTGGCGGAGGATGTGGCGGTGGGGGGTAGCGAGTCGACCAGATCTCTCGAGACGGCGAGGACGCGGCCGGCCTCGATGCCGGAGACTATCCTGCCGCCCAGGTCGCTCTGGGCCCTCGAGGTGATGACGAGCCGGGCGCCGGTCTGCTCGACGATTGTGCGCAGACGGGCCTCGGGCTGGCTGGGGTCGGTGAGGGAGAAGGTGGCGCCGGCCTTCATGACGCCCAGCAGGCCGACGATGGCCCACATGGACTTCTCGAAGCACAGGGGGATCCTGGTGCCGACGGCCACCCCCTCGTTGGAGACGAGATGGTAGGAGATGCGCGACGACAGCTCCTCGAGCTCGCCGTACGTCAGGGACCCATCCCACGACTGCACGGCCACGTCGTCCGGGTGCGTCCTGGCCTGCTCCGAGATGATATCCTGAACGCACGTCGAGAGGAGGGGCGGCACATTGCGGTTCCACTCCCACAGCTGATTGATATCCTGGGTGCTCAGCTTGTTCGAGGGCGCATCTGGAACTCCCAACGATTCCTTGGTGGCTGTGAGCTCTTCTGGTTGTGAGTCGACGCCGACCATTGACCGGGCAGCACCGCCACCACCATCATTGTCGATGGTACGCATCTTGGGTGTTTTATGTTATGTATATGCTATGTAAGAAGCGAAGAAGGGAAGGGAACAGGGCAGCGGTAGTAGTAGTAGTAGTAGTAGAAGAGGAGGAGGAGGAGGAATAAGAACAGGATGATGATGCTTAGTTGGGCTGACGACAAAACAAAACACGCCTCTTCTCTTTCTCTCTATCTCTCTCTCTCTCTCTCTCTCGCTCTCTCTCTCTCTCTCTCTTTCTCCCTCTCTTTCTCTCTCTTTTCAAGGGGGGAGGAGGGGGGGGGGGGGTATGAATGATTATATAGATATAATGAACCCAAAAGAGAGTGAGTTGGTTGGTGATGTTTGAAAGCGAGAGGAAGATGGAGAGAGATGGAAGATGGACATGAATCAAGTTCAGCTGCGCTCCTTTCAAGTAGAAAGAAGATTACGGCTACTAAAAAGAAACTTGTTAACGCGGGTCCCATCGTTCGCATACGCATTGTCATATAGAAATTCTGGTCAGTCTTTTTCTTTTTCTTTTTCATTCTTTTTCATGTGGTTTCTTTCTTTAGCCTCTTCCCCCCCCTCCCTCCCTCCCTCAAATGGTAAAAGCGCATGATCTTACTTGTCCATCATACCCTGGTTTGTCTTCTCCTGCGAAAGCGGGACCCTTTTTTACTTCTTTCTTGTGTGTTTGCATGTGTGTATGTGCGTGAACGGTACTTATGACTGCGAGTATACTCCGTAGTATTAGTACTTACAACCATTTCGTAAGAGTAAAAAAAAATGATATATATACATATAAAATAAAGAGAGGGAATTTTTTTTTGAAAAATAAAATAAAATAAAATAGAATAAGAGGGCAAAGCTGCATGGATGGACGAGCTCTTGGCCAAGACTAGACGGCATGGGCATAGAATGGAGACTCGAGAGTCCCACACCCTCCCACCCCCCGTAGACCGTAGTTCGGCATTGATGTTTGGGCCTCCCCTCCCCTCTCTCCCCTCCGAACCGAAGGGAAGGGATACTTGGCCGACATTGCCTACCCACTACGTCTGTCTTGTCTGTTGCGACGTCGGCCAGGGACAGTCTGTACGGGCGTGAACGGGTACTTTTTTCTTTTTTTTTTCCTTTCTTCTTTTTCGGTTTAGATGCACCTCGTTAGGACAGAGCCAGGTTCCTGGGTCCGAAGGTTACCGCAGGGTGACTTGTAGGTACCTGGAGATACTTTTCCCCTCTGGCCTTCATTGCCGTTGCTTGGCATCTGCGGTACTCGTGCGGGTATTCGTACGGGTATTGGATGATGGCTCGTACGAGTTTCTGTACAGGTACCGAGTGTTTTACTGTACCGCAGTGCAGGAAAGCCATGCCATCTTCTCGGCGGGGTACCTGATGAATGAGGAAGGCGAGAAAGAAGAAAAGAAAAGAAGAAAAAGGGCGGTGGTGTCTTCGTACGGAGACCTTGCCCTCATGTGGAAGCGGGGACGCAGATCAGATTTTTTTTTTTTTTTTTTTACAACTGGTGTTCCTCCTCCGTAAGATCACTCATCAAGCCATGGTGACTTGCAATGTCGTATTTGAGAAGCATCCTGGGCAATATCGATACGATTCAAGGTCTTCCTGCGTCGTTTCCAGGATGGAGTGTAGCCGTAGCTGGTCTCTCCCGCGTTCGCGGTCAGGTCATGCGTAGTCTGTACGGAGCAGAAGACGGAAGAGACGGCCACCTTCTCTCCAGGGTTTAGCAAGGACCGCCTTCTTGAAACCGACCATGATCGGCAAAACTCTAGCAGGTTTGATGGAGAAGGATGGTACCAGCACTGTACGGGTATTGCCCTCATCGAGAAGAGAGAGAGAGAGAGAAAGTGCCGTTTCTCCTTCAACCCAGCGTGGCGGTGGTGTCATCGCATGGAAACTTGGTTCTACCACCCCTTCAAAGGTCGCCCCTCCCTCCCACAGTTCGATCCAGAGGTCCAGAGGTTGAACGATGGGCGTCACGGTCGTCGTCCGTGTACCGCTGGCAAATTCCGCCTGTCCAATCATGAAAATTGCCGCACAAGCTTGCCAGCCCCTCCCTCACCCCTCCTTCTCTTCCCAAGCTCGAAAAGAAATGAAAAAAATGAAAAAAAGACGACGTGATGCTGCGCTTTCAAGACTGGTCTCTCTCGTATTTGTGGAGTTTCTCACTCGTAAGGAGAATTCGAGAACGCTTGAAGGAAGAAGCCGGCTCTGCTTCTGCAATGGGGATGGGAGCGCAGCCGCCAAAGAGAGAAATGATGGAAAAAATGAAAGAAGAAAAAAGAATATCTGTGCAGCAAAGTGGGGAGATTGATATTTCTCAACCACTAATCTAATCTGATCATCAGATTAGATAAAAGCCCCACTCTTATAAGTACCAGTACTTTCTCTACCTTTTGTATTATGGAGAATAGTGAGAGATGCACACCCCCCCCCCCCCCCCCCCCCCCTTCCCTCCTTACCCGTTGTACCGACGAGAGAGAGGGAAAAAAAAACAAGAGGTTGCGATCTCGGCCATCCTCGGAGCTGTTCATCAAAGAGACCCTAGAAAGAAAGAGAAGAAGACTAAAGCCAAGGTATTGTCACAATACTGTCGAAAACGAGTAATGATCGTTGCATGGCCCCGAGGTTTGCTGCTGTATTTTTACTACTTGGCGTCGTACTCGTACTCTCAAATATACTTTTTACGTACAGCCGGTAATTTGTCCAAAAGGTGCATCTTCTTACGTGGGGGGTCTTCTTTACAAGTACTTGGACGATCCACCAAGTTAGCAGGGACCCGACATAGGAACGACCATCGTAGTCGGCATCATCTTTTCTTTTTTCATTTTTTTCTCCTTTTGTGGAAGAAGAAGAAAGAAACAAAACTCTTTACGCTGTATACTTTTTCCTTCCTTTTACTATACAGCCTATCTCTCTCCCTCGCCCCCTCTCTTTCTTCAGAAGCAAGAAAAAAAAGAAAAAGAAGAAAAGGAAAAAAAGAAGAAAAAAGACGAGGACCGGGTCCGGGTGGCTACAACAGCAGCGCCTCTGCTTACACGAGCATATATACACAATGTCTGTGCAATCATCGACGGACCAGGCCACCGCGCCGGCACCCAAGATGTCCCTCCTCCACGGACCGGTCGACCCTCCCCTGGTGGACCTGACGCTCGGCGAGCTCCTGGAGCTGCAGACGTACCAGCACGGCACGCAGGAGTGCCTGGTGATACCGTGGACGGGCGCCCGGTGGACGTACAACGACCTGAACGCGCAGAGCTCTGCGCTGGCCCAGACGCTGCTGGATATGGGCGTGGGCGTGGGCGACCGGGTGGCCATCATGGCCGGCAACTGCGAGCAGTACGCCGCCGTCTTCTTCGCCGTGGCCAAGATCGGCGCCATCCTCGTGATCCTCAACAACACGTACACGGCCACCGAGGCCCTGTACGGCCTCACCTTCTCCGACTCCAAGGTCTTCTTCACCACCACCCGCATCGGCCGCAACGACAACACCCCGCTCCTGCGCGAGCTCGAGAACAAGGCCAAGGACGAGGGCAGGACCGCTTCCAAGTCCCACCCGCACGTCGTCATCATCCGCGGCCACGTCCCCGACGGCTACGACACCTACGACGGCCTCATCCGCTCTGCCGCCCGCAAGAACCCCGAGCGCCTCTTCCGCGCCATGAACAAGGTCCTGCCCCACCAGGTCGTCAACCTCCAGTTCACCAGCGGGACCACCGGTCTTCCCAAGGCTGCCATGCTCACCCACCAGTATGTCTATTTCCATCTCCATTCCCCTCTCTCCCCTCTCCCCCCCCCCCCCCCCCCCCCCCCCCCCCAATGCAAAGAACGAGTCGAGCGTGGCTTTTTTTGCGTCGTCCAAGAACATCAATGTCTCGACTCCCGAGGGCCGAACGCCAGGTTCCGATCCCGCTGCCCCGACCTACGTTTCAGCTTTCTTAGCGACTTTCTCGTGGGCTCCAGCTCTGAGGAGATGGAATTATTATCTCCCTAGTAATGGTAGGTCCTACCTACGTACAGTATACTACTGCTACTTCTACTACTACTACTACTACTACTACTACTACCACTACTGACTACCAACTACTAATACCAACTACTACTACGGGTATGCAGTGTTAGTTACTGCGACGTTGATAATTCCCACACTCGGGAAGACGATCGTCAACGACTGTCCAGCATGCCTCTTCGTATAGCCGTATTCGCTTCTCCCCGCGGTACGTCCCGATGGCATATAACGGACACCTGTATGACTACCTGCAGTAAAACTGTCAGTATATTCCACTGTTACATCCTGGATCATGCCGGATGAGTCTTCCAAGGAATCGATAGTTCTATAGGCAATACATGTACATATACAACGACATGATATAACATGACACATAGTACAGAGTCAATATATGCGCCCTGCTCCGTTCGGCCATACGTCGCAATGCTGAACGGTGGGAATTCAGTAGAAATCCCTCAGCAAGATGCGAGGAAGAACGACGAGCACCATGGTTGAATTGGCCACTCCGGTCTTGGCAGCTTGGTACTGTATCTGGTAACTTTTTATTCCCTCTTGGGTTTTTTTTCCCCTCTCTCTGTCTTGTTTTTTTTTTTTTTTTTTTCGTTTTTTTCCTAACGTCCGTCTGCTTCTCTCCCTCTCGCTTCGATTTCAATCCCTTAAATCCAAGGCTACATCTGTTCTTTTCCGTCTATCTCGGTTACATGTAGCCAGAAGAGGAGATAGACCTCGTCAGTACCAGACAATTGTAGCCTGTAGGGTGCAATCTACATGCAGCTTGGCATGTAAACCGTCATCAGACTTCTTGGCCACGATTGAGCAGTAGGTGGCAAAGAAGCGGTCGCCATGACCGAGTCGGATATTCTGAATTGGTGACTGGTAAGTCGCGCCGTGGACGAATCTTGTCGTGGGTCTGCGCATTCGCCGACGTGTCCGATCCATCTAGGTAGTCAGTCTGGTCAGCACGCGTGGGTGATGTCTGTCACGGTCGTTTGTCGGAGAAGAGGCTGCCGGGCGAGGCAGTATATTCTCGGATATCATTCTATTCAAGACGACATCCAGCTGAATCTGCATATTGACGAGTCTCGCGTATGCAGTACCCGTACCAGTACAGTAAAACGATGATAAGATACCCTGCATACCCGCGAGCCTCGGCGTCAGGCTCTACGGCTCCTTGACTCTGCTGTCTGCAAGCCTGTCGGCGGGAGGCTGCTATATCCAACATGGTCTTCCTTCGGACCATCTGGTCGAGCCATCAGGAACTCATCCTCAGCGCCCGAGCTCGGTTGCATCTTCGGCGATGCTCCGCCCGCCGGTGGGCAGGTCGTTGCTGTCGAACTCGCTGACCTTGGAATGGCCTGAGGTCCTTCATATGCATGTGCACACTACGACGGCCCACCGGCTTGTGAGCGCGTGTGTGCAGCCGCCCACGGTCCTGGACCGGTCTTCGATTGAAGCATGATGGTGCAGGTCAACATCCGATGATTGAGGGGTGGTATATGTGTTGGCCGCATCCGTGTTCGATAGAATACCGTGCGTGTACGGCATCCAAGGACAGCACGGGATTGTAAAGTCGAAATCGGCGCTGACGAGATAGGCTCTGGCCCCCCAGCTTCGATCCGATGCCGAATCATTCACCATGGCTGGAATCACCGCGGAAAAGAAGGCTTGGTGTATTCGCAACGAAATAGCATGAACGTTGCACCAATAGTCCAACACTAGCATTGATGACTGCATGATGCGGGATAAGCTGAATAAGGTATGCGATTCTCTATTGTCTGTGTGGTTAATACCTGATAGGCCACATTCCCTTTTTTTTTTTCTTCAAATGCCACATGAAAAAAAAAAAAGGTTGTTCTGGCATCGAATCCGTTGTTGCCTCAGCGTATCTAGTAAATATGAGATAATCATATATTTATATGTGAAGCATGTGAAGCTATAGCCTAGCCGAATGTGGGGAGAGCAGATGTGCGCTTTCATGAGGGAAGAAACTGAGGATGATGATCTAGCTAAACCTGCCCTCATCCTCACATCTGAGGTGGGCACCTGGAGGTGAGAATCTGAGGGGCTGGGCTGCAGACACGTGATCCATGGCCTCAGGACGCAAACTTGAAACACACAAGGCAGCCACAACAATAACAATCCAATAGATGACTAATAATATAGCAGAAGGCTTCTTATAGAGGAAGTGAATAATCTGCACACCGTTGCGATCTACAGAGTAGAGCAGCTATTCATGTTAGGCAGAACAAGAATATCTAACCAATATTATATAGGATGCAAACCAATAAAAGAGAAATCTAGAACAAACTGTGTTCCACATTTCTCATCATCCCCTAATTCCTTTGAACCCATTTGCCTCTCCGTTCTTTCTTTACTTTGGGTTTTTTCTCCTGTTTTTTTTTTTCGCCTCTTCATCTCGCCAAGCCCTAATATTGGGACCAGGACCCTCTTTTTACCTTTTCTTTTCTCCTGCTCTCCACATCTCAATCTCAATCTCAATCTGGTTCAACCTTGTTTTTATTCTTCTATTCAGAATCTTCGACACACTCCCACTCATTCATGTAACGTATGAGAGATGCCAACGACGGTGCTGACAGCTCAGACACACACACACACCTCACACACACACACACACGCTGCAGACTTGAAGGATTGACCGTTATCGACTGATGTGAATCCCGCACCTGATAGGACCAACAAACCCCTCTCTTCTCTACCCACCATGGTCTGCTGATGGCGGAGGGGGGCCGCGGATACGGTCTAGTGATTACAGATTACACCTTGCAGCCTTGGCAGCCCAACATTGAACATGGCGTCCGAATGCCGTTGGTGGCGGCGCCATTTACAAACTCCCATATGCTTGTGATCTTTGGTCCCTGAGAAACCAAGACCCACGGATGGCTTCGGTCCAGCCACTGAGCTTTCTTCTGTTTCTGCTCAAGTTGTCCTCGCAATCTCCGGTCTGTTTCCTTGATAATCGATCAGATCTCAGTCTCTGGAGAAGGAGAGGGAAAAAAAAAAGATAAGAGGTAGAGAAGCAGATGCCTCCGATGACTTTCAATCCAAAAAAAAAAAAAAAACTTCATATTCGACTACCATATCTCATATCCTATGGCAAGACCGACACCGCATATGTTCCAGACATTCGGAAGTCGGCGACGGACGCTCACACGCCAGTGTAGTTAGCTCTTGGCAGCTGGTAGATTCGACTTTTCTTCCTCTCCGCCCGTCCTATCTCAAGATTCTAGATTGACAGCTGGGGGGTGACCCTGGTCAGCGCTTACCTCTACTGAGCCTCTTCCTTCTCCCCCCCCCCCCCCCC
>NW_023336198.1:804066-840705 GCF_012550715.1 Geosmithia morbida
CCCCCCCTTTGCCAGCTAGATAGAGATTTCCTCCTTCGCCCCCCCGACGGATTTTTCCATTTTCGCATACAAGTATTAATCTATTCACATTACTGTGGAGAGTTCAAAAACTCAGAGGGAACCAACCAATATCAGCCTCACGCTGTTGGGTTGAGTAGGAGGAGCTTGAGTATAATAAGATTCCGCCATTCCACCTCTGCCCGTCCCTTCTGTGTGTGTGTCTCTCTCTCTACTCTCTCTCTCTCCCTCACAACATCGTCCTTTCCCTTCTTCCCACCTCTACCCCACCAGAGGTCAAGACATGGCCAGCAAGACAGCGGCTCCGGCCAACGAGTACTCGGCCGCGGCGGCCGCGCGGAAGGAAGGCGTGACGGTGACCGACGTCGACGCCACGAACATGGACCATACCGGCTCGGCCGACGACAGCGACGACGCCCTCGACGCCCAGGCCGGCGTGCAGGGCATCGAGGCCACGACGTCGGTGTGGACAAAGGCCGCCCTCATCTTCGCCTACGTGTGGATCTGGATCGTCTACTTCGTCGACACGACCCAGCAGGGCGCCACGTCGTCCCTGACCCCCTACGTCACCTCGGCCTTCCAGCAGCACTCGCTCACACCGACCGTCTCGATCCTCAGCAGCATCATCGGCGGCGTCTCCAAGCTCACCATCGCCAAGATGCTCGACGTCATCGGCCGTCCTGCCGGCTACATGCTCTGCATCATCCTCACCACCCTCGGCCTCGTCCTCATGGCCGCCTGCGACTCGGTCGAGATGTACGCCGCCGCCCAGGTCTTCTACTGGGTCGGCTACAACGGCCTCACCTTCTGCCTCAGCATCTTCATCGCAGACACGTCGTCCCTCAGGAACAGAGGTCTCATGTTTGCCTATGCCAACTCTCCCTACATCAGTACGTCTCCTCCTCCTCCTCCTCCTCCCTAGAAATCTCTACATCCCTCTCTTCTTCACCACTCCCGTCGTTTCTCGCATTCCAACCTACGTCTGTCCAGTCACCACCTGGCTCTCCGGTCCCATCAGCGAGGCCATCCTCGACGGTCCCGGATGGCGCTGGGGCTTCGGCATCTTCACCATCGTCACGCCCGTCGCCACGCTTCCCCTGTGGGTCCTCTTCGTCCACTACGCGCGCGTGGCCCGCGCGCAGGGCCTCCTCGCCAACACGCCGAGCGGCCGCAACGCCTGGCAGTCCTTCGTCCACTACGCGCGCGAGTTCGACGCCGTCGGCCTGCTCCTCATCTCGGCCGGACTCTCCCTCTTCCTCCTGGCCTTCAACCTCGAGCCCAGGCAGTCCGAGGGTTGGAGCTCGGCCCTGGTGCTGTGCTTCATCATCATCGGCATCGCCCTCATCGTCGTCTTCGCCGTCTGGGAGAAGTGGTTCGCCCCCGTCACCTTCATCCCCTACGGGCTGCTCGTCGACCGTACCGTCCTGGGCTCCTGCGTCCTCGCCGGCTCCCTCTTCGTCAGCTTCTACATGTGGAACTCGTACTTCTTCTCCTTCCTGCAGGTCGTCAACGGGCTCAGCGTCACGAAGGCCTCGTACGTCACCCAGATCTACAACGTCGGCTCCTGCCTCTTCTCCATCCCCACCGGCCTCGTCATCCGCTACACAAACCGCTTCAAGGGCGTCGCTCTCTACTTTGGTCTGCCCATCAGCATCCTGGGCGGTGCCCTCCTGATCCACTTCCGCCAGCCTAGCGTCGACATCGGATACATTGTCATGTGCCAGATCTTCATCGCCTTTGGAGGTGGTGCTCTGGTCATTGCTCAGTATGTTTTTCTTCTCTACACACACACTCTCTCTCTCCCCTCCCCTCCTCCCTCCCCTCCTCCTCCGTCTCTTTTGGCATCAGGGGCAGAGATGGGAAGCTGACAGGAGGCAGGCAAGTCTCCATCATGGCCGCCACAGGCCACCAGTACATTGCCGTCGTCCTCGCCATCGAGAACATGTGCTCCAGTATCGGAGGCGCCATCGGCTCCACCGTCTCCTCGGCCATCTGGCAGGCCAAGTTCCCGGCCGCCCTGGCCAAGAACCTCCCGGAATCGGCCCAGGCCAACCTGGCGATCATCTACGGCGACCTGACGACTCAGCTCTCGTACCCCGCCGGCAGCGAGACGCGCATCGCCATCCAGGACTCGTACGGCGAGGCGGTGCGCTACATGTACATCTCCGCCACGTGCATAAAGGTCATCTCCGTCGTCGCCGTCCTCTTCTGGCGCAACATCTCACTCAAGGACAAGAAGCAGGTCAAGGGTATCGTATTCTAGGCACTATACACCACATATTACGCATGTTCCCTGTGAAGCGGATGAGAAAGAAGAGGAAAGGGCAAGAATCGGTGGCTCACTCGATGAGGAGCACTGCTGTAATACGACGGGTTTACGATGTTTCACCAAAATAAAAAAGCATGATAATAATAACAACAACAAAAAAAGACCAAACCCCTCATGCGCTCTCGCCGCGCGACCCGAGCTGACCCGAGGTCGTCCTGATATGTAGTCGGGCTAGTAGTCATCTATTGTCTTATATGGCTGGCAGGAGTGTTCTCCACTTCGTGTACAGCATTCACGAGAGGCTATTGTACAGCAACAACTCTCACCGGGGATGGTAGCCATCAATCGATAGCTCTCTAGACAGGTCAACGCTCAAAGAAGGATGTAATAGATGTCTAGCAGTATTGGCTGCTGACATCTGTCAAGGGCGTGGGGAGTGTCAAGACACGTACATCTCCCAGTTCATCTTATACGTAGTAGACAGTATGAAGACTTGGAAGGAGGAAAGAAGAGATGTGTTGTAGAAAGAAGGAGAAAATGACGAGAAAGTAACAAAGAGTACCGGAACCATGAGAAGAAAATAAAAAACGCCAATACCAAATATACGTAGAGGTGCAAATCGGGAAAGATGATCCCGTATATGCATGTTATATATGTGTTGTGTATGTGTTGTGTATGTGTTATGTGTGTGCGCGTGCGTGCGTGCGTGCGTGCGTGCGTGTGTGTGTGTGCGTGTGTGTATGTACATGTAATATTCTCTGTGTCTAAGCCTTGTATCCACCGAGACCGATCCAGCTCCAGCAGACTATGATTGATGTTAGTTCATGGAACAGAAGTGGATGATTTCGAATATGATTGGTATACGAGTACGAGGGAAAGGGGGGAAGGGTGGTGAAGAGGGGGGAAGAATGAAGGAAGAAGAGGATTGCCGAGAAACCTACTGTCAAAGCCGAGGTCATCCCGGAAATACGAGTACATGACATCCTCACCCGAGACGGTTCCGACATCGGGGCCGTAAGCGACGGCCTTCTTGCCGACGGCCAGGCCGATCATGGGAGGCACCTCCTGGAGCTCCAGGAACTGGGCTTCGTAGCCGGGGATGTGGCTGGCGAGGATGCTCTGGTGGATGTTGACGGCCATGTAGTGGCCGTGGTGCATGGCGCCTCCGCAGCGCTTGATGCCGGACCAGAGGACGGCGTCGCCGCCGCAGAAGTGGGAGCCGGCGTTGGGCACGGACGCGGGGAGGGAGAGGTTGGGCAGGATGCGGACGTAGCCCTCCGGGTCGAGCACGTCGGCGGGCAGGTGCTCGGTGGCGGGCACGCTGTTGGACATGGCCATGATGACCTGGCTGGCGGGCATGGTGTGGCCGTTTGTGAACTCGAGCTGGTAGCGGACGCCGTCGGCGTCGGCGACCTCGGTCTTGGAGGCGAGGCGGTGGCCGGTCAGGACGGAGACGCCTCCCTCGCGGAGCAGGTCGGCCGCCGTGTCCTTGCACTCGTCCGACAGGCCCTCGGACGAGAGGAGCTTGTCGCGCGAGTGCGCGAGGGTGACGTCGACGTCGGGCTTGACCAGCTTGAGCTCGGCCGCCATCTCGATGCCGACGGCGCCCCCGCCCACGACGACGACGCCGTGCCGGGCCCGCGCCACGGCGTCGATGTGCCCGTTCGCCTCGGCCAGGTACGCCTTCTTGGTGGTCGACTGGGGTACCACCGGCCAGACGCGGCGCAGGCCCGTCGTCGACACCAGGTAGTCGTACGCGTGGCTCGTCGTCTGACCCGTCGCGCTCTCCAGCACCGACGCCGTCTTGGACGAGGGGTCCACGCCCGTCACGCTGCCGTGGAGGACCGTCACGGTGCTGCCCTCGGGCAGGTGGGACGGCTGCAGAGACGGGATGTCGGCGTACCGCACCCAGGCTTTGTCGGCATACTTGGCGTCGGCGAGGGCGAGGGGGGAACCGATGACGTGAACTAGATCGGAGTGTCAGCTCTCGTTCATTTTTTTTATATATATCATCTCTCTCCCCCTCTCTTTCTTTCTCTTTCGACCCGACCCTCTCATCTCTCTATATATGAACACTCCTTCTCTGTTTATATAAATGTACACACACACACACACACACACACACACACACATACATACATATATATGTATGTATATGTATATATACATGTGCGTATGTATACCCACGTATGCATATAGCATACATATATACATAAATATGTATATATGTACGTACATACAGAGGAATATATATATATCGAGAGAGAGAGAGAGAGATGAGAGGGTCGGGGAAGATGAAAGGGGGAAACTTGAGGTAACGAGAGAGAAGAAAGGACGAAAAACTTACAGAACCCATCACGCTCATCGGCAATAGTTATATCCACATCAAACTTGGGCACCTCGTCACGGTGGGCGTACGGCTCTCCACGCGACATGCGCGGTGTCTGCCCCCTGCAGAGGTCGAGCAGGTTCATGGCGGTGGAGAGGCCGGCATAGCATCCTCCGGCGATGAAGACGCGGACGCGCGGGGTGTTCTCGGGTATGGAGCCCATCTTGGTAGTGGATGTGTATGGGTGATGTGGACGTCCTTGGCCGGAGGAAGGGTGAGGCGAGCAGGAGGAGGAGTGGGAGGAGGCGGAAGGGTGAGAGAAGAGGGCAGAAGAGTGAAGACGGGAAAAGTTGGTCGTCGAGAGATGACGGCGGCGGCTGGTGGGGGAGGAAGGAGAGGAAGAGAGGGAGGAGAAGAAGAAGAAGGAGGGGAGGATGAGGGACCACCACATGGCCGATTTGCGCGGGGCAGCGGCAGCGACTGAGGCAGTGGCAGTATCGGGAACGGCATTGGCAGCGAGACGACGACGGTAGAGCGTGGAAGGGTGAGCTAGATCCACTGGACCGAAGAGAGCGTGGCCATGCAAGGCGTCGGTACGCGGGATACGTATTCTCGGAGGCATTTCCCCCCCCCTTTCTCTCTCCTCTCGTCTTCTTCTTCTTGACCGTGCCGCTTTACTCTCTTATCTCTCCTCTCTTCTTCTTCTCTCCTCCGCTCTTTACAATGCAAGACTAACTCCGATATGAAGATGAAGAGTGAGGAGGTGGAGAGAGAAAGAAGAAAGAATCCATGAAAACAATAATAACCATAATGATGGAGAATCAAGGGGGGAAAAAAGAAGAAAAAAGACATGCTGGCACTTTTGTCAACCTGTGGGAAGGCTCCGAACCCGCCGCCGGGTCCGGAGGGGTAGAGTGCAGTACCGAGAATTTTTTTTATACTAATTTTCTCTTTTCTTTTTTTTTTTAGTTGTTAGTTTTTTTTTTTTTTTTCATCCTTTATCAGATCCGAACGTCTCGGGCAGTGCTCATGCCGAAGTCTAGAAAAATAGCACCACCACGACGTAACCATTATGTTATATTTGCTGATCCCGAGTGGAGCAGATTGGCCTGGTAGCAGTAGTATTGCAAGAGAGTGCAGAGAGGAGACTATTACATATTACAGAGGTTGAGCCATTTTATTCGGGGTCCCACGGATCGCCGACAGTCGGGCTCGATCAGTGCGGTGCTATTTATTATTGTTATTATTATATGTATATATGATATGTATCGATACCTACCCGTTCAGTGCGTCTGTGTGTGTGTGTGTGTGGGCATTCCGTGGATCTTGATTGAAATTAAGACAAGAAAAAAAGACAATGGATGAAAAATGGATGAAAAAACGTTGAAACATGGTAAAGAATTATCAATCTACTGGCAGGTACCTTGTCGATGTAATACTGTCCACACTACTCCGTACCATCATATGACATTACATAATCTGTATATGATGGCTAGGATGAATAGACGGAATAAATTGCCAGTACCAGTACTTGACAGTTGCTCCTACTAGTCATACTATTGAATACTACATATAATATGATGATGAAAATACTACTACTGATGACGATAATAATAATGATAATGATAATAATAATTCATACCGTAGAACCAACTACTCAACAGCAGGCACCACCGAACCGAAATTATCTGATCCGGCCCGGTACCCACTCGCGCCACACATGCCTTCTTCTCTTGGCGCCCGCCCTAGACACACGCCAAGTCCGTCATCGGCATGCTTCGTCGTCTTCTAGCTCTGCTCTGCGGGCAGAAGAGACGAGAGACTCGGTCGATGACATGCATGACGTACGAGAAATAACAGCGTCGATGGAAAAGAAAAAAAGAGGGGAGGGGGGACGAACAGAAAAGAAGAAAAAAAGAAGTAAAAAAAAAAAACTCGTATCGAGAACGGTGCGGTGTTGTACTCGCATCCTAGTCACCGAGGATGCTACCGGGCCATGCGTAGAGATCCCACCACAACTCGTACATATATATACACACATATATATATGTACTCTCGATACGTACGTGCTGGGTATCCCCGGTACGAGTACGAGTACCGTTACATCTGTACCGCCCCGGGCGTGTCTATATCATGCGACCAGACCCTAGCACAGACCATCGTACCGGTACATGCCCCCCCCCCCCCCCCCCCCNGTTACATCTGTACCGCCCCGGGCGTGTCTATATCATGCGACCAGACCCTAGCACAGACCATCGTACCGGTACATGCCCCCCCCCCCCCCCCCCCCTCTTCATGAATTAGTTTCATGCATGAAGCCTTTCTACCCATCAGACTCGTAATACCGCGTTCCGTTTTGCCTCCCCACTCTCAGTATATTCTTTTTTTTTTTCTTTTTTTTCCTTCTCTTTCTTTTCTTTCTCGGACCCTTGATGGGGCCCTTGCCTTTCTCTCTCTCCCTCTCCCTCTCCCTTCCCCCCTGTTGTTTCCGGGGCAGAAAAAAAAATTAAAAAATATTAAAAAAAAAGTGACGAGGCAAGTTGAGAAATAGGGACGACGGGTTTTAGATTGATAATCCTCCTTCTCCTACTAATTACTACCTACTACTACCTACTACTACTACTGCTACCATTACTACCATTACTACCATTACTACCATTACTACTACTACTGCTACTGCTACTGCTACTGCTACTACTACTATTACTATTACTACTACCATCCTTCCCTCTCTTTCCCTTCTCTTCCTCTCTACCTTCTCTTCTCGACACCCAATTACGGTATGAGTCGTGAGAGAGACAGCCTCTTCTTCCCCTAGATCAACATCTCCTCCACATAAGAAGCCGAGGAAAGAAAGAAAGGAGAGAGAGAGAGAGAGAGAGAGAGAAAGGGAGAAAGACTCTCGGCCAGAGTAGGACAGACATCATGGCTGTCGACTCACCCGTCGTCGCGTCCACCAGCGACGATGCCGTCTCGACAACGTCTCAGCACCGGGAGCAGCGGGAGCGGGATGACGTCGAGCAGCTGGATGGAAAGGCCGTCGGATCGAGCGCGACCAGCTCAAAGCCCAGATTCACCCAGACTCTCGTCAACTTCTTCCAGCTCCTCGTCTGCGCTGACCCGACATGGGTAGACTACACCCTCCTCGTCGTCGGCACCATCTCCGCAGCCGCCTCCGGCGTGCCCTTCCCCCTCATGGGTATCATCTTCGGTAAGCTCCTGGACGACATCAACTCGGCCAGCTGCGAGGTCAAGGCCAGCCCCGACGGCAATGCCCAGGACACCCAGCACACCATCAACAAGCGCGTCCTCATCCTCGTCTACCTCGGCATCGCCGTCTTCGTCCTCATCTACGTCTACGTCACCACCTGGGGCATCTTCAGCCGCCGCGTCGAGAGGCGCCTGCGCGACCGCTACTTCCAGATGCTCCTGCACCAGGACGCCTCCTTCTTCGACACCAGGCAGGCCGGCGAGCTGTCCTCCCGCCTCAACGCCGACATCCAGGCCGTCCAGTCCGGCACCTCTGAAAAGGTCGGCATGGTCCTCGCCTGCGTCTCCTTCTTCATCACCGCCTACATTGTCTCCTTCATCAGTAACTGGAAGCTCGCCTGCATGCTCCTCTCCCTCATCCCTGCCTTCCTCCTCCTCGCCGCCGCCGGCAGCGCCTACACCCAAAAGTTCACCGTCGCCATGTCCGACGCCCTCGCCTCTGCCTCCTCCGTCGCCCAGGAGACCCTGTCCAACATCGCCGTCGTCCAGGCCTTCAGCGCCGGCCCCCGCCTCGAGTCCAAGTTTGCCTCGCGCATGCACGAGGCCCAGGCCCAGGGCATCAAGAAGGCTGTCGCCGCCGCCGTCCAGGCCGGTGGCCTCTACTTCATCGCCTTCTCCGCCAACGCCCTCTCCTACTGGCAGGGTAGCAGGCAGATTGCCGACGCCTACGAGAGCGACGACGGCGCCACTGCCGGGAAGATCTACACCGTCATCTTCCTCCTCGTCGATGGTAAGTCTCAAAAGTCTCCCCCTCCCTATACTTGAAATCCCCACCCATGAGCCTCCACCACGTCGTCGTCGGCCGACGCAGTCTTGAATCCCCATATCCACCTTGAGACACGCCGCTGACACACCGAGCACAGCCTGCGTCGTCCTCGGCTCCATTGCTCCCGTTCTCCCTATCCTGGGTAGTGCCGCCGCTTCCTACCAGAAGCTGCGCGAGGACATGGAGGCCCCCGTCGCCATCGACTCGTCCTCGCCCGCCGGTACCAAGCTCGACGCCCCCATCCAGGGCGCCGTCTCCTTCAAGAACGTCACCTTCGCCTACCGCTCGCGCCCCGACCGCCCCGTCCTGAAGAACGTCTCGTTCGAATGCCCTGCCGGAAAGTACACTGCCCTCGTTGGTCTGTCGGGTAGCGGCAAGTCCACCGTCGCCGGCCTGACCGCCCGGCTCTATGACCCGGCCGAAGGCACCATCACCCTGGACGGCCACGATCTCCACAGCCTCAACATCAGGAACCTGAGGAGCCACATGAGTCTCGTCCAGCAGGAGCCGTCGCTGCTCGACCGTTCCATCGTCGAGAACATTGCCCTCGGTCTCGTCAACTCCCCCCAAGACAGCCACCAGCGGTTCCAACCCATCCTCCTCGGCGCCACCCTCTCCCAGCTTGCCGCCAAGGTCAGGGCCGGCGAGGACCTCGCCGCTTGCGCCCGGTCGCTCGGTCAGGACGTCGTCGATCTCGTTGAGAATGTTCGCTATGCAGCTGGTATGGCTGATGCCGCAGGCTTCATTGAGAAGCTCGAGTTCGGTTACGGAACTCTTGTCGGTACCGGTGGAAAGCTCGTCAGTGGCGGGCAGAGGCAGAGGATTGCCCTCGCCCGCGCCATCATCCGCGACCCCCAGATCCTCATCCTTGACGAGGCCACCGCCGCTCTCGACTCCGTCAGTGAGCGACGAATCCAGGCCGCCGTCGAGTCCATCGCCAAGAACCGTACCCTCATCTCCATTGCCCACCGTCTGTCCACCATCAAAAACGCCGACAACATCATCGTCATGAACCAGGGTAGCATCATCGAGCAGGGTACCCATCTCGAGCTCATGGCCCTGAACGGTTCCTACGCCGGCATGGTCAGGCTCCAGGACATCGCCCAGCAGGACAAGGAGTACGTACCGTCTCAGACGAGCACCACCAATGGAGATGTCGAAGCCCCTACTTCCGAGAAGGGCTCCATCGAGGATGATAAGGCTGTCGCCACGGCAGGCGCCACCGAAGCCGATGCCGAGAAGTCTGGCGAAGACGGCAACCCCGCTACTTCCGACGCTAACAATGACGCCGAGGAGCTTGATTCCCAAATGACCGGGTGGACTGTTGTCCGCCGCTTTGGTCGCATGATCCGCCCAAACATATTGGCGCTCTTCATCGCCATGTTTGCTGCTGTTATCGTCGGTGGTAACTATACCGCCTCTGGTCTCATCTTCGGTCACACCATCGGCGGTTTCAGCCCCTGCAACAGCACCTCCAAGATCTTGAACACCGGTTTGCTCTTTGGCGGCATGTACTTCATGTTGGCCGTCGTCGAGCTCTTTGCCTACACCTTCAGCTGGTCCGGTTTCGGCTACGTCACCGAGAAGCTGCTGTACAAGATCCGCGTTCTCTCCTTCCGTTCCCTGTACCAGCAAGATCTGCACTGGCACCAGACTGGTGGTCGCACGGCTTCGTCTCTTCTGTCCGTCATCACCGCCGATGCAGCCGCTGTCGGGAGCTTCAGCGGTTCCATCGTCGGTACCATCTTCTCCATCTCCGTCAACCTCATTGTGGCCATCGTCCTGTCTCACATCCTGTCATGGAAGATTGCCGTTGTCTGCCTGGTCACGGTCCCAATCCTGCTGGGATCCGGCGCCATGCAGCTTCATGAGTTGGCCAAGTTTGAGAACAAGCACGCCGGCGCCTTCTCCAAGGCCGTTGGCATCACGGTGGAGACTGTCAACTCGTTCAAGACCATCTCCTCCCTGTCTCTCGAGCAGGAAGTCTTTGGCTGCTACAAGCGTACCCTGGCTGCCCCTCGCAAGGAGATGATGCTGGCCATCCTGTACACCGATCTCTGGCTTGCCATCGCCCACGCTGCGGGCCCCCTGATCTACGCCTTTGCGTACTGGTGGGGTTCTACCCGGATCACTAAGGGAGAGGCCACGGAAACAGACTTCTTCGTCATTCTGGTGTCTATGCTTGTCAGCGCCCAACTCTGGGGTCAGGTCTTTACCCTCGCTCCTGAGGTCTCCAGGGCCAGGTCAGCGGCCTCCCGGATTCTCAGTCTCCTTGACAAGGGATCCGTAGCAAATCTATCGGTCAAGGAAAGCCAGCTTCTCGCCGGTGCGTACGGCGAGAAGGATCTCGAGGCCGAGGCCGATGCCTCTTCGAGGTCTGCCTTCCGCGGCGACAGCCGCGGCTCTACGGTCACGTTCAAGAATGTGGCTTTTTCGTACCCTGCTCGCCCCCACATTACCATCCTGCATGACCTGTCATTCACTATCGAGAGCGGACAGTTCTGCGGATTGGTGGGACCCTCTGGTGCTGGAAAGTCGACCATCATGGCCATGGTGCAGAGGATGTACACGCCCACCAGTGGTACCGTCGAAATTGATGGCGTCGACATTTGCGCCAGGGAGGATTCCAGCTTCCGTGATGATATTGCTCTGGTGCCCCAGGACAGTTCCCTGTTTGAGGGTACCATCAAGTTTAACGTTGGGCTCGGTGCCAGAAAGGGTTGTGAAGCTTCTCAAGAGGACATTGAGGCTGCATGCAAGCTTGCCAACATCCACGACACCATCGTGTCCCTTCCCGACAAGTACGACACGGAGTGCGGTCCCAACGGATCACGCCTTTCCGGAGGCCAGCGCCAGAGGCTCGCCATTGCTCGTGCTCTGGTGCGAAAGCCTCGCCTGCTGCTCCTGGACGAGAGCACCAGTGCCCTGGACGCCGAGAGCGAGAAGGCCCTCCAGGAAGGTCTCGAGCGGGCAGCGCAGGGCATCACAGTCATAGCCATCACCCATAGGCTACACACTGTGCGCAAGGCCGACGTCATCTTTGTCGTGGAGGGCGGTCAGGTGGCTGAGAAGGGTCGCCACGACGAGCTGGTGGAGACGAGTGAGCTGTACAGGGTGAATGCCCTGCAACAGATGCTTGACAACTGAACAGAATTCCCCATCGTTACTGCTTGAATTTTTTATATTTTTTTTCTTTCCAAAAAAAAAAAAGTATAGTTTTTCCCGTGTATAAGGCATCATTGATAGAATATAGAAGACCGGTGCTGAAACCGGCAATAATAATAGGAACCATGATGACTCTAATCGGTACAACGTCGTGATGCAATAAATGGGCGGGGACAGTGTATGAAAGAGAGAGAGCCCAAGAGAGAGCCCAGAGAGACGTTCGGTGCCGGTGCGACTTGGGAGGACTGATCGGTGAGTCAAGGAAGGTGCGCCTCCAATTGCCTGCATTGCTCTTGCCGTTGCATGAAATATGCATAACAGGGAAGGAGCAGTGGCATTGGTCGAGAAGATAGCTTGAAGAGAATCGATTATCCGTGGCTATTGTAAAACTACATTACTTCGTTCAGGCACCATCAGACCTACCCGTACGGAGTTAGTATTATTACTCCTTACAATTTCACAGAGCTACAGTGGTTTACGAGCAAACAGTAACAGTTTAGGCCCCTGTTCAGGGTCACATGGCCTGACGTGCTAGGGTGAGTTTGACAGCATTCCAGCGTGGGTCAAATCAGCGGTCACGTCCAGTAACGTGCTACTCTTACTCTTGGTGGTAGGGCATCACTGCGGATGTGGTCACTGCCGCGACGCAATAGCCCGCTTCGCTCTCATTCCTTTGCTCTCGACACCAGGTCGAGATAGGACCTTACGACGACCGATGCCTCAACATTCTCTGGGAACGACACAGTATAATATAGCCCACCTTTCCAGCAAGTCTTGCCGGTTGTGATTCGGACCAGAAACCCAACCCCCCCCCCCAATATCTCCGACCATTACGCCTCCGGTCGGCCTCGGGAATCCCTCCTCCGTTCCGCACCTAGGTCAAGCAACCCGCATTGGCCATCATCGTCGCAGCAGATTGACCGGCAGTGACGAACGAGGAGGGAGTGTGTCTACGCCTGTACCTGTCACAGACCCTCTCCTGTCGCTAAATGGTGACGCCGCATACGAGCTCGGCGATTATAGCGGCATCCAAGAACGGAACGACGCAGCGGAAGCCCGGGAACGCAGAGATAACGAGCGAGCCAAGAAGCGTTGTTGGCTCGAGGAACGGGACGAGATGAAATTCTCACACAGCATTCAGTTCAATGCCGTTCCAGACTGGAGTAGCCACTACCTGGCTTACAGTAACCTCAAGAAGCTGTAAGATGACTTGACCTAGAACCTCGTAATAGCCACATGCCGGGTAGGATCCCAACGGTTGCTGACGTCCAATCTGTGCCTACCAGTATCTACCAGCTCGAAAAGTCGGCCCACCAGAGTCGCGGCGGCGATGGCGAATCACGGCCTCTCATCTCCACCGAAGCACCCGAGGAGGTTTTCAGCAGAGCCCTCGATATCGAACTCGAAAAGATAAGCTCGTTCTACGTCGCCAAGGAAGGAGAGCTTCTCGATGAAGTCAATCAGCTCTTGACCGACATAGAGGAACAGAGGGGTCCGAGTGACTCTACCTATGCGCTGCGTCGAATGTCCTCCGAGGGCCAGTACTCGGCCCATCTCCACGAACGTGCGGCAAGTGCTGACGGCAATGGATCCGACGACGATCTCGAGGACGCAAGCGGCAGTGATGACGAGACTACGGGGCTCACCCAGAAACGCAAGGGCAGTGTTTCCAAGAAGAAGAACATTTCCGATGGCACCCATCTGCAACCATCCCAGGCTGACATGGCTGCTTCTTCGGAGTTTGGCCGGTCGGTGCGTAGGCACAGCACTGCTGCTGATGAGTTGGGCGGAGATTCCATCTTCTCCGGGCTGTACTCATCGGGAATCTTGCTCAAGAGACGCATCATCAGCCTCTACGTCCAACTCTGCGAGCTCAAGTCCTACATCCAACTCAACAGGACTGGTTTTAGGAAAGTTCTCAAAAAATTTGACAAGATAATGGACAAGGCGCTCCTGAACGAGTACATGGCCATGAATGTCGATACAGCGTACCCCTTCACCAAGGATGCGATGCGCGTCGTCCAAGAAAACATTGGGAACATGGAAAGGTCCTATACCGACGTGGTGACGGGTGGGGACCGGGAGCTGGCCAAGAAGGACCTGCGCTCCCACCTTCGTGAGCATGTTGTGTGGGAACGAAACACGGTCTGGCGTGATCTCATCGGCATCGAGCGCAGAGCCGAGGCTGCGAGACTTGGCCAGTCCCTCCTCGGATCGGATGCCAGGTCCGCCCCCAAGAGGCTGCAGGGTGACGAGGCTGAGGATACGAATACTACGAGCATTAAGACGCCCCTTGGACGCCTTTCCATCCCGTCTTTCCTTGTCAGCTCTTCCATGTTCACCCTCGTCTTCTCTGCTGCCGCCTTCTTTGCCCTCCTATTCCTTCCCATCATGGAGAAGCCTGAGCAGCAAAACTGTCTCGCTCTTCTCGTATTCGTCAGCTTGCTTTGGGCAACCGAGGTAAGTCGGGTCCCAATACAAATACCTGAACTAAAGTGGATGATCCGTTGATATTAACTTTGTGAAAAGACGATTCCCCTCTTTGTTACGTCGCTTCTGATCCCCTTCCTCTCCGTCCTCCTCAATGTCGTTCGAGAGGAGGATCCCAGCAAGCCACCAAAGCGCCTCAACTCTAAGGACGCCACTTCGGCCATCTTCGCCGCCATGTGGACTCCTGTCATTATGCTCCTGCTCGGTGGCTTCACACTGGCAGCGGCCTTGTCGAAGTGCAATATAGACAAACGTTTGGCTACGCTCGTCCTCAGCAAGGCAGGCACGCAGCCCAAGACGGTCTTGCTGGCCAACATGTTTGTTGCTGCATTTGCGTCCATGCTGATCAGCAACGTTGCGGCTCCGGTCCTGTGCTACTCCATTATCGAGGTATGTAGAGGAGTGTTGACCAGGTCTAAATATCCCGTCTCTCTAACGATGCTGTTCAGCCCATGCTCCGGACCCTTCCGTCCGACTCCAGCATGTCCAAGGCCGTCATCATAGGCATAGCATTGGCATCCAACGTCGGTGGCATGCTGTCGCCCATTGCGTCGCCCCAGAATGTAGTGGCCATGGGTATCATGCAGCCTGCGCCCACCTGGCTGCAGTGGTTCTTCATTGTCATCCCCGTTGGCTTCGTCTCTATCATCATCATCTGGCTGCTGCTTCTCATGACCTTCCAGCCTGGCCGTGGGACGACCATTGCGCCGGTCCGCCCGATCAAGGAGAGCTTCACTGGCATCCAGTGGTTTGTCACGATTGTGACGCTTGCCACAATCGCCCTGTGGTGTGGCAGTCACCAGCTGGAGAGTATCTTTGGCGATATGGGCGTCATTGCCATCATCCCCATCGTGCTCTTCTTCGGCATCGGCATCCTGACCAAGGAAGACTTCAACAACTTCCCCTGGACCATCATCATTCTGGCGGCCGGTGGCCTGTCCCTCGGAAAGGCAGTGCGGTCCTCCGGCCTCCTGCACACGGTCGCGGAGCTTGTGACGCGCCAGGTCGACGGCATGAGCCTCTATGGCGTTCTTGTGGTGTTCTCGGTCCTGATTCTGGTGATTGCCACCTTTATCAGCCACACTGTTGCGGCCCTCATCTTCCTGCCGCTCGTCTACGATGTCGGTGTGGCTATGGACCAGCCGCATCCCAACCTGTTGGTCATGGGCGGTGTGCTGATGTGCAGCGCAGCCATGGGTCTGCCTACGAGCGGTTTCCCCAACATGAGTAAGTCAGGTCCTGCTATTGATAGGAAACGGCGGAACACGGCTAACGCGATTCAATACAGCTGCTATCATGAAGGAGGATGCTGCCGGGGTGAGATATCTTCAGGTCAAGCACTTTATCAGCAGGGGAGTACCCAGCAGTTTCCTTACCCTGTTGGTTGTCGTGACTCTTGGATACGGAATCATGCAGGTTGCCGGAATAGACTGATCCGTAGTTGGAGGTTACGGAGGCTGCTTCTTCATAGGGAACATATATATCAGTAGTAGTGACTGTAGTCGAGCGTGGATTTGCTTGTATATTTCCTCTACGTCGAGGTATGAACTGTTGATAGTTAGTGATAGAGCATGGATAGAGCGGTCCATAGATATTTGCCGCGGAAAGCAGAGGTGGATTAGAGGATTGTACTACTGTTGGAGAGCTGCATTGTTATGATGCATGTTTATCATAGCAGCAGCATGGGTGTAGTACATTCAAATGAGTGACTTTTTCCTAGCTCTTCTCTCATGTCTTGGTTGTCTTATGAAGCGGATGTGTATAGTAATCCAAGGCCCAGATAAACCAGGATATACCGTGCGTGTACTATGCAACACTGTGCACATGGCCGTCGGGAGCTTAGGCCCAACGTCAACTGACGTCGCAGATCCCGGGAAACAGGACGAACATCCCGCCACCCAAACACCAAACCTACAACACAAACAATTGAGCGCATCTTTCTTGCGCCGACAGGACTCTCGGAAGGGACAAACGCATCTCACTGACTACGGACTCGATTTGACTTGGCATAGCCTCCGACCCCTCATCAGCTGTCGAGCTGGCTAGCTGCCATGCTCTCCGCCTTCACGGCTCGACCGATAATCGAGCTGCGGGACCGGGACAAGTCCAAGATCGAGACTATTGTTGCATACGGTACTCTTTTCATCCCCTGGATCCGGAAGCAGTGGGGTCCCGTCGAACTAACGCAACTTCACAGGTGACCGTGTCCTCGTGGGACTCAACAGTGGCGCGCTCCGCATCTACCGTCTCAACCAGCCGACAATTACAGAGAACGGCAGCACAACAGATCCGGGCGGCAATGATGGGGAGCGGCAGGCGACATCGGCATCGAACTCCGCGGCCAGTAGCACAAAGCCCACAGACCTCTTGCGTGAGGTAGAACGGTTCTCAACGCGATCGATAGACCAGCTGGCCATCATCAAGGAGGCTAACACGATTGTCTCGCTGTCCAACTACCACGTTTCGCTGCACGACCTGCAATCGTACGAGCTCATCGAGACGCTGTCGCGAACCAAGAACGCCTCGTGCTTCGCCGTCACGTCCAATATTGTCAAGGATGCCGACACAGGCATCCCCGAGATCATCAGCCGGCTGGCTGTAGCGGTCAAGAGGCGGCTCCTGCTGTGGAGCTGGCACGAGAGCGAGCTGGATGACGAGGATGTGGCTGAGATAAGCCTTCCGGAGACGATACGGTCGGCGACGTGGGCGAGCGCGACAAAGATATTGTGCGGCATGAATGGGGGCTACGTCATGGTGGATGTGGTCACACACGCCATGGAGGATATCGTGAGCCCCGGTTCTGTGGCTGCCGCCGGAGGTAGCCAGGGAAGTCGGTTTGGCGCCTTTAGCGGTGCTGGGATGGGATACATGGGCCTTGGAGGGTATATGCCCAGACCGCTAGCGACGAAGTTGAAGGACGGAGAGATGCTCCTAGCTAGGGACATCAACACGCTCTTCGTCGATGATGAGGGAAAGGCCCTCGACCGCAAGCAGATCCCCTGGCAGTCTGCCCCGGAATCCGTCGGCTACTCGTATCCTTACATCCTAGCGCTGCTCGCCCCCTCCAAGGGCTCGCTCGAGGTCCGCAACCCCAACTCTCTGTCTCTGCTGCAGAACATCTCCCTCCCCGGAGCGTCGCAGATCCATTTACCCCCTCCGACTGTCAGCTTGGCCCACGCCGGCAAGGGCTTTCACATCTCCAGCGACAGGTGTGTCTGGAAGATGGGTGCCACCGACTACGACTCCCAGATCGACGAGCTGATAGGCAGCGAACATTACGACGAGGCCATTAGCATCCTGGGAATGCTCGAGGATGCCCTGCTGCGCAACAAGACCGAGACGCTACGTGAGGTCAAGATGCGTAAAGCTGAGGTGCTCTTTTCCAAGAAGGACTTCAGGCGATCCATGGACCTGTTCAATGAGGACGACGTGCATGCTCCTCCTGAGAGGGTGTTAAAACATTTCCCCCGGCGCATAGCTGGAGATCTGTCGGTGTGGCCCGAGGAGGAGCCAGAAAGGGAAGAGGTGGGCGAAGATGAGGGGAGCGGCGAGGAGGGTAATAAGGCGGAAGAGGCAGAAGGGCAGGAGGAGAACAAGGAAGCAACAAAGGCAGACGCTACGGAGAAGAACACCAACGGCAACAGCAACAGCACCGGTACCAGGTCTAACAGTCCCGAAACACCTCCTGCGGCACCCTCGTCACCAGGACCTGGCGGTGCTCTGGCCAAATTCTTCGGCGGAAAGAGGACCCTGTCGGATACGCAATCCATCGCGTCGTCCAAGAGGAATAGCTTGGAACATGACGAAGCAGAGCGTGTCAAGGCGGAGTTGGCGGCCGCGAAGCCCAGGCCCCTGGATGGCAAAGACCTGACTAGCGCTGTCATCGAGCTCATCAGCTACCTCGCCGGCACGCGTGCTCGCCTTCAGCGCGTTATCGACCCCGTGACGGGCAAGCTGAAGCGCAGCAGCAACTTCGATCAGAAGAAGGCAAACGGAACGGGACTATCCCGAGACGACGAGGATGCGGAGAAGCTGCTCCGGCTAACGCCAACCGACTCGGAGAAGCAGCAGGAGCAAGAGCTTGTGTCCACATTCCGGCTGGTGGACACGACGCTGTTCCGGGCGTACATGCTGTCTCGCCCTACGCTGGCAGGCCCGCTCTTCCGCATCCCCAACTTCTGCGACCCGGACGTGGTCAACGAGCTGCTCCTGGAGAAAAAGAGCTTCACAGAGCTTGTCGACTTCTTCTACGGAAAGAAGCTGCACAAAGAGGCCCTCGAGCTTCTCCGCCGCTTCGGCACGTCGGCGCACCCTGACCCGGCGGCGCCTGCACTTCACGGGCCCGACCGGGCAATCCGGTACCTGCAGAGCCTGCCGCCTTCAGAAATCGACCTGACGCTCGAGCACGCCGCTTGGACGCTGAAGGCGAACCCGGACTACGCCATGGAGATCTTTGTCGGGGACACGGAGAATGCGGAGAACCTGCCACGGGATAAGGTTGTGGCTTTTCTGAGAAAGCAGGATACTGATCTCGAGATGGTCTACCTCGCGCATATCATCGATGAATTAGGTGATCTAACGCCCGAGTTCCACAATCGACTCGTCGAGCTGTCGGTCCAGAGGATACGTGGGATGGACAGAGACGGTGACGAGGGCAAGTGGGATGACGAGATGGACAAGTTTCTGGCGTTTCTTCGCCAGTCTTCGCAGTACAGTCTCAGCAAGGCCTTTGGACTTATCCCGAGAGATGGTAAGGATGGTTCTCGACAGGTGATGATACTTGGCAATAACGGAGGCTAACATGTTCAAAAAAAAAGACGCCGGCTTTTACGAGGCTCAAGCCATTGTGCTCAGTAACATGGGGCAGCACAAGCAGGCGCTTGAGATCTACGCCTTTAAGATGAAGGATTATTCCAAGGCGGAAGAGTATGTTTTTCTTTATTCTCATTCTGTATACCTGAGAGGATAGATGGGAGGAAGTTGACCAACATGCGCGCAGATACTGCAACCGTGTCAGTCTCTTGACCGATGAAGAGGCATCGAAGACTGAGAGCGGGGCTGGCAGAGACAACGACGGAGGGGCAGGCGAAACCCCGACCATCTACCACACCCTCCTATCGCTGTATCTGCAGCCTCCGCGGCCACACGAGAAGGAGCCCAAGCTCGGACCTGCTCTGGACCTCCTCTCGCGGCACGGCTCCCGCCTGCCGGAGAACTCGACCTTGGGCCTCATCCCAGATGACCTCCCCGTCGGAGCTCTAGAGTCATACTTCCGCGGTCGCATCCGCTCCGTCAACAGCCTTGTCAATGAGTCGCGCATCGCGGCGGCCATGCGCAAGTCGGAGAGCATATCGGTGGCGGCGAGGCTGCACCTAGGCGACGACAAGGGTTGGGGCCAGAATCCGAGCCAAGGCGGACGCAGCAGACACGTCACCATCACAGATGAGAGGCACTGCGTCGTCTGCCACAAGAAGCTGGGTGGGGGGATGCGCCTGGGCGGAGGAGCGGGTAGCGTCGTGGCCGTGCTGGCCGACAACACCGTCGTTCATTATGGCTGTCTGGGTAGGGCAACGGGGCAGAGAGGCGAGAATGCTGCGGCCAGAGTGCCCAGTTGGGGAAGAGGGTTCTAGCCCCATTCCTCTCTCCTTGTTTTGACTCTTTCTTCTGAAGTCTCCTCCTTTGTGATTTTTTTTTTTTTTCAATTGGCCAGCATCGTTTCTTCATTATCGGGTCGCACATATAATACCCCTCACTCGATAGCATTTCCATATGAGTGACTGCTCAGTCATCCTCTTGCACCTCCTCTCCGTAATTCTCCTCCTCTTTCGCATCGTCGACGGGTTTCCCGCTGTTCCCCTGTGCCGCCTTGTCTTGTTCCATGCGCTTTGTGAGCTCCTTGTTGATCTGGTCCTGTGTCGTGACGATTGCCCTGCGTAGAGAGTCGAGGTATTGCGTCTTATCGGGGACAGAGGTGGAAGGAGGGGCGGGGATGGAGTGTCTGATGGCGAAGGGTTCGCTCGAGGGATCGCTGTAGGTTGCTGAGAGATCCATTCTTGCTGTTTCCTTCCGGATGATTTCTTGTCTAGGAGTCGGTAGTTGAGTAGCAGTAGTGTGAGTGCGAAAGGAGTAGTAGGTTGATGAAGTTCCCCTCCCCCCCTTGAGTGTACTTGTGTGGTAGTATAAATCATACTACAGGTTAACAGGGAAAAGTCTTGGTGGGCGGGGTTGAAGAGCTCTGTGCGTCAGAACTAACCTACACACTGCTGTATGGCGCAGGGTGGTGGCATATCACACACACACAGACCCCCCCCCCCCCCCCCCCCTCCCCATTTCTCTCCATCCCATCATATCCAGGACAACACAACCACATATACAGCTTACCCGAGTAAATCAATCGGAGCGATCATATACAGGGGGCGCAATATCTCAAAATGTGACGCATGTTGCGTCCTACTCTCCATCAGCAGAAATGTCACGACAGCAGTCCCGAGCCCCAGGTAGCTTTTCGCCGCTTCCGGGGGGCACATCGTCATTGTCAACGAGCAGTGCCGCTGCGGCTGCAGCCGCAGCGCAGTCTCCTCATCCTCTTCCTCCCCCCGCCACCGGCAGCGGCTCTACTGCTGCCCCTCGCCCCTCGATAGACCTGTCCGACGGCGAGGATGTCTATGGTTATCAGCAAGACAGGATCGTGCTCGGACGGACACGTCCATCTATCGACTCGCCGTCGGCGCCCATGTACGCGCAGCTTGCTACCACGAACAACGGCAGCAACCCGACCACGTTGAACCAACACCACTATAACCTCCCGCGACCAGCCAAGCCATCTGGTGGCGCCACGACAGCGTCGTCGTCACCCCTGATGCGCTCGCACGCGAGGAAGCACTCGTCTGCCACGCCGGGCCTGTTTGAGCCCACGCTGCCGTCGGCCAGCACATCCAACCTGTCTCATATCGGCATGAGCCAGCAGCAGCAGCAGCAGCAGCAGGCTGGCGGGGGCGCTGGCGGCGCCGCGTTGTCGGCCAGTCAGATTGCCGCTCAGGCGGCTGTCATGTCGCACCAGCAACACACGCGACACCGGTCGCAGACGGTGCCATTCCCCGGAGACTCCAACGACGGCGCCAGGCGTGGTAGCGGGAGCAAAGGCCCCGTCAGCCCGCCCGTCCTCAGCCTCACCGAGGCCAGCGCCCCGTCGCGCGAGAGCTCTGCCTTTAGCGGGCTGGGAATCGCCCCCTCGGCCTCGTCGTCGCGCGTCGACCTCCCCTACGCCTCATCTGCCGCCACGGCTGCCGCCAACGTCGTCTTCCCCCGCTCCGGGCATAGCTCGCCCAGCCAGGCCAACTCGACGCTGCCACAGCAGTTTCAACTGCCGTCCACGGGCCCGGGTAGCTCCCACATACAGCAGCAGCTACAACAGGCTGCCGCCACTTCCATGCCGCCACCGCCGCCTCCCCCTCCGCCTCCCCCGCCTCCCCCGCCGGAGAAGCAGAGCAAGTCGGAGAAGGCCCGGGCCAAGCTCTTCTCGCGACCGAGCAGGATCACAACCAAAGCAGACGTCAGGGAGAAGCCACTTCCCAGCCCGGGGAAAATTGGGTCGGCCCTGTCGGCGCTGCAGCGCGGCAACTTCAGCTCTACCAACCTGGCGGATCAGGGGGGGCAGGGCATGTACATGCACCAGAACTCGTCGGCGGCAACGATCCGGCCCATCGACACGCCCGCAACGGAGGATAAGGGGAAGGAGAAGGAAAAGAGGCATCACTTCCTATCGCGGCAGAAGCACAAGCTCAAGGATGAGTTTCACCTGCCGCTCTCGTCGGCAGCGAGCAACTCGCTGCCCACGGACCCGAGCGCGCCCAACAGCCTGTACAACTTCAACATTCCGGCCAGTCCCGGCCCCGGGTCGAGCGGGTTCGTCAAGGCCAAAAAGGACAGGAAGCATGCGGAGCGATCAGAGAGCCGCCTAGGCGTGAGCGAAGAGTCGTCTACGCTGGGAACGGGCGGTCAGAGTGAGTGGCCCGGGCCGAGCAGCCTGCCGAGCCTGTCGCAGCAGTCGACCATGATGCTGGACCCCGTCGACCCGGGCAAGCTGGGCCTGCACAACCACATGACGGTGGACGATGCGTGGCCGTACCTCAAGGCCAAGCTGCTCGTCATCTTCGAGGGCGAGGACCTTCGCCTGCCGGTAGAGGATTTCAACCGCGTGGTCCAGATGCACATCCAGTACTGCATCCAGCGGCGGTCGCCCAACACGATGCTCGAGGATTTGCGTGACTTCCTGACGGTGGGATTCTCCTCGCTCGACCGCACGCTGCGCAGGACACCCGAGGACCGTTTCATCCCCGCCCTCGTGGAGCTGTGGCTCTTCACATTCACGTCCATCCTGCCCTACATGCAGGCCGTCTTCCTGCCCGTGGATATGGAAGTCGCCGGTTGCGGGACGATAATGACACCCGAGCAGTCGCGCGACTTCTGGGGAGGCGTCGTGGTGCCGGCCAGCACTCCCACCAGACGTCCGTCCATCCCCGTGGCAGATGACCAGCATCAGCAGCCGCACGTCACGCCAGCCGCCACAGTCCTCGACGTGCGTCGCCTGGTCCTCACGGCTTACCGGGACATCATCATCCTACCGCGCTACGACACTCTACGCACCATCTTCTCGCGTCTGTCCCTCGAATTCCTACCCTCCTCCTTCTCCAGCAGCAGCAACAACAACAACAACAACAGATCGTCATCTCCTGATGCTGCCGCATTCTCCACTTCCCCTCCCGAATCACTATCATCGATGATCCGTCCCGGCACGGCAATGTCCCTCGACCCGTCCGTGGCATCCTACAACTCCACCAGCACCACACTACTAGGCGAATTGGCCGGTGTGGGTGGAGGAGGAGGAGGAGGAGGAGGGGGTTCGACGGGATCCGCCACGGGCGGGAGCCGCAGCCGCGCCATCTCCAACGTCTCCTTCGGGAGCCACGCCAGCGACGGCGCAGGCGGTCACGTACGCCCCTTCACGCCCTCGAGCGCCCTGGGCAGCGTGCGTGAGCAGAACGTCCAGGACTCCAAGCAGGTGACTGACATGGTAGGCCGGATGCTGCAGTGCGTCAGCGTCCTGGCCAGCCTGAGCGATGTCGGCGACGACGACGAAGGGAACAGGAAGATGGTCGAGCTGTGCAAGATGCTCAAGCTGAATTGGCTTGGGAGAGGGAGGACGGGGAGGAACAGGATGGGTATTGTCGGGGGCAAGGTTCGTAGGGGAGGAGGGGAGGAGCTGAGAGTTGCTTGATTTCCTCTTTCTCCTTTTTTTTTTTTCCCTTCAAGTTTTCTTCGTTTGCTTTTGCTCTCGTCTTTCTTTCCCACGCCTCGGGTTGCTTTGCTTGGCTGGTTATGTAGCCAATATGTATTACTCGAGTTTTCATATTGCTAGGCGTTGGGGATTTGGGGTCAGTCAATTCATATTTTCCAAGTTCGTCTGCAGCTAAGTAGGTAACAGCCAACGTGATAACACCAGGAGTATCTACCTGGTAGTATGCGGAGAACGGTATATCCTTCAGTCGACACCGATATTACGCAGAGTACAGATTACAGTATTATATTACTCGTGTATTAATCGCATGCAACAAAGGCCAACCAGTTTCGAAAGAGACATCACCGTAGTAAGTGTTCATGAAACAATAGGTAGCATTATCAAATGTTTAGAAGCTCATGCTATATATAGTGTAATGTGAAGAATCCTAGACTTGGCCATGTTAGCAATTGCATTGATGTTTCTTTCAACAGAATCAAGCAAATAGAGGGGGGAAAAAAGAACAAAGTGTGCGATCAGACATCCAAGGAAGAATTTACTCTCACTTATCCCAACATAGGCTCGTAGGGACTCGAGTGGAAACTGCGAATAGTGATGGAAATTTCATCATGAAGACACATTGTTACAGAAAGATAAAATGGAAAAAAAGTTGATGCTTACCATGTGTATGCGTTGACCGTGCCACGCTGACAGGTTAGTTGGGGGCATATAAAGTATAGTAGCAATAAGAGAAATCTGGGTGCCATTGTCTGTTAGTCATGTTTCTCCGACAAGAAAAAATGATTCGGTGTCCACTGAGAAAGTGATCGTATGTGCTATGAATCAGACAAATTATACTGGCAAGTAACAGGTGCGTTGCAGCGCACCCGAGTATCTCTTCATGGTCGATTCGAGACGAGAAAGAAGAAAAGGTGTTTGTCATCATGTAGAGGGTTTGTGATCTGTAGAGGACGAGGGAACGGGGTAGAAGAAACTTACCATCAGTAAGAAGGGGAGAGAAAGGCACAGAGAGAAGGTGAGGGTGAGGAGGAAGTTCGTCCTCTTGATCATTGCACGTTCCCTCTTACCTTCCTTCCCAATTAACCGACTGCCTTCTCCCCCAGAGCCTCAAAGGCCGAGTAGCAGATAATCATTGTATATGCAGACTCGCGACTCGCCACGTCTCTTGTTGCAGCAGAGAACGACGGTGACATCATATCCCGTTACCGGTCGAAGGACTTCGAAGCCGTCATCGTCGAGGTTGACGATGATTCTCGCTTCGGGGGCTTGGGGAAGAAGGAGGTGGTTATTTGTTGACTTTTATGATATAGAGAAGGGAGGAAGTTTTTATATCCCAGGCTGTTGGAGAATTTGAGGTCATGGAGGGACAGTGCATGCAAAAATTTTCCGACGTTCTGCGCACCGTGTGGATTTTATCACGTGATAGAACCAGGAGCGTAGCGTATGTTAGTCATCACTGCTGTCCACAATGATGGAACCAAAGGCACAGCATTAGCGGCAGGAGGCGCAGGGTTGCAGTCAGCCACAACCAGGAGATGCAGCAGGCAGGAGGCAGGCTTTCAATGCCGGGACAGGAAAGACGGGAGAGAAGCACAGAGGAGGATACATGTGCAAAAAGGGAAACGACAAAAAGAAAGGAAGAGGCAGGTCCGTTTCAGCCTCTGCTCTCCTGCAAGGGACAGTGCTGATGCCCTGTTGCTATTAGACGTAATCGTGCAAGAGACTTTTGATGACTCTGGGTCGTTGATATCCCTGACTAATAATGGCAGTGGTAGCTAATCAGACCGGGGAATGACACCGGCGCCACCCATCTGCGTATTAATCCTCTTAACTATCTGCTGTCCCGGGCCGTATCACAGCGTAGAGGAATAACGTCCCACTGCCATGTAAGTGGCGCTCAGTGATCCTCGGCGGTGCCCTTAGTGGTGCGTAGCGGTGCATTTAGTACGCCTGGTACTAGCATAATGCATAGAGTGCGTTCTGATAGAGCGATATTGTGACGTTACCCAGCCACCAGTATTAAATAGCCTGACACAAAGACGGCGGCAGGGTGTAGGCGTAATGAAAGCTATTCGGTGCACCGCTTATTTCCGACACATTGGAGACGCATCGCACTGGCTAATTTCCCTTGTGGGCGAGGGGTGTAATTGCATAAGGAGGATCAATGTACCCCGCTCACATGCATGGATATTCTTATGGACGATGGATCATCATTTTTTTCTCTCTGCCTTTATCTCTTTGTGCAAGGCAAAAGCGCCACCGGACGCACTTGGACACCCCAGTCCAATCCAGTCCCAATCCTAGGTTCCCAGTCCTAGGTCTGTCCCAGCAGTCTCTCAGTCCAAATCCGCTTGGGCTGCTACTGCCAGTGCCTCTCAGCAAGCAGCAAGTCGAGTCCACACCCACTCCCCCCATCCAACGCACCACTGGTCGATCCCCAAACTCGTCCTCTGATCTGTCTTCCTGTCCTCTCTCTTTCCAAAGGGCAGTTCTTCCCCGGGGTTTGGTGTTACCAGACTGTAATATCCCGCGCTGTCTTTGACTCCTTCCTCCCCCCCCCCCCCGTTTACGAGGAAACGACAACGGGCCACCACCATCACGACATCGCCCACGCAGACTATCTCAAACGCCTCGTTGCGGCTCTTGGCACTCCTTCTTTCTCCTCCCACACGACGACGACCATCAGGTGACCATAAGCACGACGATCCTACTACCAACGCCCGACCTTCTCTTTGTCTCCCGACACACCGGATAAGCGTTGTCACGCTTCGACTCACGCGCTTTTGTTTGCTTCCGTCGTATCCTTCAGTCATCTGGGGATTCCCGAACTTTCGCCCTACACTCGCTCTCCCTAGAAGCAAAACACAACAGACTGTGACGCGTTTTGCTGGCGCCCGATATTCCCATCAACCGTTCGCGCGCATCACCACCCTCGTCACTTTTTTATGTGTTTACGACCCGACCTCTCCGTCCCCAACGATCCGTATACGTCGGGTCGCACAAGACGCGTCTTGCACATACATCCTCTCTCTCTCTCTCCTCTCCCACTCCGGAATTAGTTGATCGCATTCCGCGCTGTACATCCGTGGAAGCCTCGCCGCCGCCGTGCTCCCTCACTGCCGTCTGAACCCCATAGAGCGCATGCACTAGTGTTGTTCGCACACGTCGACGTCCACACGGTGGATAGCCGACCGCATATCTGGCAATGATGGCTACGAGTATGGGCCCTAACTTCACCGGAGGTCACCCAGCAGGCATGGGGCATCCGGGCGTCCCTGGACACGTCATGGGCCCCGGAATGCCTCACAACCCAGGCCAGCAGGGCGCTCCCGCCGGCGCCGTGCCACCTCAGTTTGGTGCTGGCCCCATGGCCGTCTCGGCTCCAGGAGGACAGATCCACCCTTCCATGATGAGCATGCCCCCCGGCGCCGGTCCCCACGGCCCCGCCGCCCTGCAGCACATGACTCCCCAGCAGCAGCAGCAGTTTCTGCAACAGCAGCAATTTCAGAACCAATGTACGTGTTCCTCTTCACATCAAAACTCATGGCAGCTAGACAATGTCTCCTGTCCTTCTCCTTGTCAGCATGATGCGCTGACATATGCCACCGATAGTCCACAACAACCCAAACGCCATGGTTGCCATGAGGCAGCAGCAGCAGCTCTTCCAGCACCAGCAGCATGCTAGGCAGATGATGGCAGCCCAGCAGGCCTACGGTGCCAACTTCCCAGGCGGTAATATGCAAATGGGTATGCCGATGAACGCGCAGATTCATCAGCTTCGTCAGACAGGCAGAATCCCTCCGGTAAGTCAAGCAGGGCATCATGACGAGTAAAATCGTCTGGACGTCGTCATGTCCGTATCTAGCTTTGCTAACTACGTCGAAAGCAACTGGCTGCTCAGCAATACGCTCTCCACCAACAGCAGCAGCAGGCCCAGCAGGCCCAGCAGGCCCAACAGCAGGCCCAGCAGGCTCAGCAGGGTCAACAGCAGGGTCCCCCACAAGGTCCGCATCCTCAGCAGCAACCCGGACCCAACGGTGGACAGGCCGTACCCATGACGGCGCAGAACCTCCAGAGCATGCAGAGCATGGCCGCCCAGCAGGGCCAGATCGCCGGGCAGCACGCACAGCAGCCTCCTCAGGGCCAGACGCCCCAGGTGCACACCCCGTCACAGCAGCAGCCTCAGCCTCCCCCGCCCGGTCAGCAGCAACCACACCACACCCCGCAGCAGCAGACGTCACAAGCCGGCACCCCCGGTCCCGGACAACAGACCCCCTCTCAGACGCCCAACTCGACTCCCGTGCAGCTGGGCCCCGGACAGCAGCAGGGACAGCCGCCGCAGGCTCAGCAGCCTCAGCAGCCTCCCCAGCCTCAGGGCCCACAAGGCCAGCCTCACCTCGGGCAGCAGGGCCAGCCCCAAGGTCAACCGCCTCAGGGAGCGGGTGTGCCACAGCCGGGACAGGTGCAAGGTGGGATGCAGGTTCACGGTCCGCCGCAGCAAGGTCAGCACCTGGCGCACCCGCAGATGACAGCTGCTGCGCAGCAGCTGGCATTCCAGAACACCATAATGGCGCAGCAGCGTCAAAGACAGGCCGAGAGCTTGAGGGGGCAGTATATCCTCAAGCTGGTGCAATTTGGTGAGCAGCTGAGCAGCTTCCCAGGCACCAAGACCAAAGACGACCTGACCTACTGGAACGCCTTTGTCGAGCGCTTCTTCGCCCCCGAAGGCATCTTCCGACACTCGCTGCACGTCACCGACGCCAGCGAACCCGCAGCTAAGCAGTACGAAATCGCCTACCCGGCGATTGCGAGGTACTTTCACACGCACTTTGGCAGTGGGGTGCGGCACATGCAGCTCGTCCTAGATCGGACGACCATCGACCGACCGATGCCCCAGGACGGCCACTTCATCGAGAACCCCAAGGCCAGCCTAGTGTACTGGTTCGAAACGGGGTCGCACCTCGTAGCGCAGGGCACGCTGCGAGCGTACTTCAACGCACAGCAGAAGCTAGAATTACTCGAGTTTGTCACGACGAGCCACGAGGAATACGTTTCGCGCAAGCAAGTGATTGAGGCGGCAAAACCGGCGCACAACTGGATCAAGGATTGGCGCAACGTCAACAATAGCGACTCGAAGCAGTCACCGGAACTGTCCAAGAAGGGCAAAGGGAAGCAGCTCAAGTCGCCGCAGACACACCCGCCCGAGGTGCTGGTGGACCTTCCCGACACAGCGGTCAACAGCAAAGGTGTGACGGCCGCAGTACATCAGTTTCTAGAGGTACGTTTCCCAGCCGTGAACCCGTCATCTGCACCGCAACACCCCAAACACGCAAAGATTCCGAACCCGATGCTGATATTCCCCTGACTGTACAGATTGTCGAGGTGATGGGCCAGATGAACCCGCTCTTCGGCTTCTACCATGCCACACCAGGTCTAGGACCCTACGCCGCGCTAGAGCAATATGTGGCCACGAACATCAACGGAGCACCGGGAGCAGGAGCGGGGCCAGGAGCACCGGGCGGCATGAACGGGCAACCAGGGCAGGTGCCGGGACAGGTTCCGCGGACGCCGTCCTTCAGCCAGTTCCCGATGGGAGCGTCGCCGGCGCCAGGACACATGAACCTCCCCGGGTCGCCGCACGTGGTCGGAGGCAGCCCCATCCCAGTTGGGCAGATGCACCAGGCACCAGCGATGCAGATGCAGCAGTCGCAGCAGGGCACCAACACCAGCTCCGGCGGACCCAGCGCCAACACGTCGCCCATGTCCAACAAGCGCAGGAGGCCGTCTGGCGTCAAGACGGAGGACGACAGCGGCCCCACCGGACCTGGAGGCGCCTCCACCCCACAGATGAATGGCCTGCAGGGCGTTCCCAGACCCGGAAAGCCATCTACACCACGCATGAATAAGCGTGCAAAGACGAATCAGTCATAATCTGTCTATTTTTTTTTGGACTCTTTCT
The DNA here is from genome assembly GCF_012550715.1 of Geosmithia morbida. Taxonomy (NCBI): domain Eukaryota; kingdom Fungi; phylum Ascomycota; class Sordariomycetes; order Hypocreales; family Bionectriaceae; genus Geosmithia; species Geosmithia morbida. The sequence continues at coordinate 833,631 of NW_023336198.1, forward strand.
CTCTCACTGATTCCGAACCCCCCCTCCCCTCTGCTAGTGTTTACACAACTATCCATGTTAGCATGTTCTATCCTGTCTTTCTTGGCGTGGTAAGGCGTATTTATTTTTTCGGCGTGTGTTATAGTGGACTACCATCGGGTCTGCTACACACATCACCATTTTTTTCTGTTATAATTCATCTTGGTCTTGTTCCCCTTTTTGCATTGTACGGATTTTTTCTTCTTTTCTTCCTTTCGATCGGTTCATCAAATATATTTCCCCCCAAGTTTGACGCATTGAAAGAGAAAGAAAGGTTATTGGATATTCCACCTCCCCCCCCCCCCCCCCCAAAAAAAAAAAAAAAGGTAGAGAAAAAGAAACAAACCCACACACACACACGTCTTTCAAACTCTTTCAGTATGCCCCTGACTGTTTCTTTTTTTTGTCAGTTCTCTCTTGGATTTCACTCCATTGTCTTGTTGGATTCTGGTTTTTCATTGTTTCTTTTGGATTCCATCTCATTGTTCTCAATCTATTTCTTGTGGAGAAAACTCTCATCTTTGGAGAGAATGGAGTTATCGTCCTTTTTTTGTTCTATCTTGCGTTGGTTCTCTAAAAGAAGAAATCTTCTGTACGATGTGTTTGTTGATTGGTCGTGGTGCGAATACAAAGGGGTACTGGTTTCCAGCTTTTTCCTCTTCCTTCTTTCTTTTAATATTATAAAGAAAAACATGTCGAGTCTTGGTCCTTGCTTCACTGTTGCCTTACTTGGACATGCTACTGTCTGGATCCGGTGTCACGAATGTACGTGTGCAACACTGGCAGTGAGTAAATGCGATGTAGTAATAGTAGCGAGCATGTACATGAAAAGGCGGTTGATTGTACATATGACAAGAACCGGACGGACCCATACCGTCTATTATAATGTATATCGATAAGATAAAAGCAAACCCATTCAGCCCGCTATCTTTCTTTTTGGAACAAAAAAAAAAGTCCTTTTTGTTTTCTTCCCCTTCTTATTGAAACCCGGGACCCATGCAGAAGAAGATGTGATAAAAGCCAGGAATAGAATAAAACACGTCATCCGCTGCCACCAGATACCGCCTCACTCGCATCTACATCCCCTCTGGGTTGGGATTCTCGTGCTTGGCCGTGCTTCCCTTGGCACGCCAGGTGCTGACGGCGGGGATATTGGCCTCCCACCTCTCCTCAACGGTGCCGTAGGCCCTGGGCGTCAGCTTGATGAGGGTATGCAGTGGCACGTTCATCCAGGGGCTCGCCGATTGGTCCTTCTTCATGAAGTAGGCGTAGATGCAGCGCAGGACAGCCTGGTGTGTGACGATGAGAATGTCCTCGCTGCGCTCGAGCTCCATGATGATGGGTTCGAGGCGGATGACGACATCACGGTACGACTCTCCTCCCCGGTACCGGTAGTTGTACTTGTCGTCGTCACGGGCGGCAAAGTCGTCGGGGTAGCGGTCCTTGATCTCCTGGTACGTCAGACCGTCGCATACACCCGAGTCCAGCTCGTCCAGAGCCTTCCACTGCAGTTGGTTGTAGTTTGGTGGCAGGAAGCGGGCAGTAGCAATAGTTCGTTTCAATGTCGATGTCCAGACGGTGAGAGGGCGGTCACCCTGAAAGTTGTCAGCGGTGTCCAACCATGGGTAGGAGGGATTCGAATTTGTGGGTTTGGGGGGTTGGTTAAGGAGAGAGTCAGGGGGAGAGAAGAAATGATGCCGAGGAGCAGGAGAGAACGGGAGGATGTGGGTACAAGACTTACGCCTACTGATTGCTTCACAAGCTCGGGAAGCTTCTTAGCATAGGCCTCGCCGCGAGGGGAGAGGAGCGTATCACCGCCTATTCTTCCGTCGAGGTTGTAGAGCGACTCCCCGTGCTGTGCCGGTAGTTAGCCTTGTGTGTTCCTGTACTTCTTCTTGACTCTGAGGGAGAAGGAAAATGAGGATAGATGTCAAGGGACAGAGATAGAAGAGAAGGCAGGCATACTCTTGATAGCCAGATGGAGCGGGGACGGATGTGGAGATTCATGAGATAGTAGACGACTCGGCTCTGTAAGTAGTCTTGGATTCGGTTGATAATGACTTGTTTGCTAGCGTCCATGAGCTTAAGGTATGTGTAGTCATCCTCGTCTCCGTCATCATCGATTGACTTGTACGACTTCTCATACATCTTGATACGGTTGCGGAAATCCAGGGCGGCCTGTTCGGGGTCCTGGCCGCGGTAGTCGGGGCTGGTAGTCTTGACGTCGCGGATATTGGCCATGATAAGATCCTCGTCGTCGCACTTGCTCTCGACAAAGAGGACCTCGATTCCGTGGCCGACACAGGTGTTGGCGACCCATTTGCGGCGCTCCTTTGTCGAATTTGTGGCGTCTAGGATGCCGACGACACCGCCGGTGCGGAACCAGGCAAGCATGTCGGAGACGGCAGCCTCGGCAGCGGCGCGACGCATGCGCTCCCCCTCGACATTGGCGCCGTCAAAGAAGTCTGCGGTGGGCTGGGGAGCGTCGTTGCGCCTGTAGTTACCGACGTTGAAGACCTTGGAGGGGATGGTGAGCCATTGCAGATAGCGCTGGGCCTTTTGTGCGATGAAGCTCTTGCCCCGTGCGGGCAGGCCAACCATGACGACACATATCTTGGTGTCCTCGACCTGGACGCCGAGTCCGTTAGTGGTAGGCGACATTGGTAGTGTGTGTGTGTGTGTGTGTGTGTTCTGCGGCTCAACAGAGCAGAATATGGTAACAGCAAAGCACAAGCAGGGACATGTGCCTAGGGTCCAAGTGCGTTTCCTCGAGATTCCCTTGATAGAGCAAGAAGAGTCAAATGCCAATGGTATGAGAAGGATTGAAGCAAGGCAGTGGTAAGGTGATAGAAGAAGGGTGAGCAAGGTGATGATGATGGATGGGAGGGGGTTGGTGGTCTAGGAAGCTAACGGCGGTCGCTCCCGAGCTACACAAGATGGGTCAAAGAGGTCGCGTGACATGGAAAGGCCAAGGTAGGCAGACAAAGCGACGACGACGACGACGACGACGACGACGACGACAGTGATGAGGACTTTTCGGGGGGGGAGGGGGGCGAAGAGGTGGGAGACTGTAAAGGGCCACGTTTTCAAGACGATGGAGAAGGAATATGGGGAAAATGAGGAGAAAAGGCGGAGGAGAATTCGGGGTGGCGTGAATAGCTGTGGGAGAGCATGAGACAAAAAAAGAGGACTGTGGCCGGGGGAGACGATTGACGATGATGAGACGGGGTAGATGCAGCAGAGCCAAGGGGACAAGTGCGGATGTGGTAGAGTGGCGACGGCAACGGGGATGTAGCATGTGTATGTGTGGCCTGATTCTGATCCTTTCTCTGCTCGCTCTCCACGATTCTGTCGTCGATGATGGGTAGGGATGATGTAATTGGGGGAGGAAGCCGGATAGAAGGAAGGAGAGAAGAAGGCGATAAAATGAAAGGCGCGATTGAGGGAAAGTGCCAAGCTGGTGTGCTCCTTCCGTATTGCAATTGCAATTGTCCACCCACGCAAAAAGTGTTTGGGACAGTTTGCTGGACTGCACAAATCGGGAAGGATAGTCGCACCCAGAAGAAGATCACACACCAAAGGAGAAGAAAAGAGAGAGAAAAAGAAAATAGATAAATAAAGGAAACCGTCCACGGAGGGGAGGAGGGAAGAACGGGGAAGGGGACGTCCTAGCTCTGCTTGCTTTGCTCTGCAGCCTCTGCTCTGTGTTTGAATGACACATTCCGTCCGCCCGCACCCTTCCCAGTCCGAAGCTCTCGTTTGCCGAATAGGAAAAGCAGGTGGAGACGGCGCAACGCGGGCTACCCGTGGCCGCCTTACCTGTGCCGATTCACCCCTCAACCCCGCCGGGGAAGGTCACTCTTTTTTTTTTTTTCTTGCTCGTCCCGATTCCCCCCGTTTGGAGAAGAGCCAAGGCTTTCCCGTAAGGGAATCGATAGATGAGGCAACAAGTTCAATTCTTCCCCCTCCCCAAGGTTCAGGGGCAAACGAGGAAAATAGGAAATATCCCCGGGTCTATCCGACATGTCGCTTGAGAGCCGCGTGACCACACCGCTCAGGAGGATGCAGAGAAGAAAAGAGGAATTCAAGAGGAATTTTTGGGGGAAAATCAAATCAGAGAATAAAGAAACCAGAGGGAAGACCTACCTTGCTGAAATTATATGTACCGTCACGAGATCCTCTTCTAGGTGTTGGTGGTCCTGCAGCTACTCCAGCAGCCATATTGTAACTCTGAGATCCGAGGCAGCGGGGTAAGATAGCAGTCCTAAAGATCGTTGCACCGGAAGAGTCTCCGATTAGAATGCCAAGAAAGAGAGGAAGGAGGATCACAGCTAGTTACTACTACTAGTATTATAGAATAGCAGCAGTGATGAGTGAGACGTTGGCTGTCGCAAGTACGGGTACAAAAGCAGAAAGAGGAAAGAAAGGAACAGAGAAGAGAGAGACAGAGACAGAGAAAAGCTTTAGCTCTCCCCCCCTGGCAGATTCGGAATACCGAGAATTCAAAAAGCTGGCAGTGCCGCAGTGGAGAAAAAGCACGACGACGTAAGTGGACGATAAGGTTAAGCGGTCAAAGTCGCGAGCAGCACGATGGACCACCCGTACAATCACTTGTACAGAAAAGACACGATGGGGACCCAGGACGAGCACTGGTATATCAATACAATGTACGGTGTAATAAATAGTGAATCGTCGACCAAGGACATAGCATAGAGCAATGCACGCTCATCCTCGTCCTTGCGTCTTATGGATATTACGGTCTAGCAACGTTGCCCATTATTGCGAGAACACTCCGTGATAGCGTAATGCGGACACTGCCTATACAGTGGTCTACCTATACACTGGTCTACAGACAGTGGTCGACCTCCCCCACCAGTCCACATCGCAATCCCTGCCCTCCATCCGTCGTGACCGATTCAGCCTCGTCTTGTATTATTAACATTTTATATTAACAAGACCACTCCGCCAGACTTGATCCCTTCCTCTTCACATCACCTCACCTCGTGACTCATCCAGCACCATCCGCCTGATCCGGTAGGAAATTTCCAATTACAATCCCACTCTGGTCTCGACCTCAACTCATACCCATCCTCCTCCTCGTCTCTCCCCCGTTGAACCTCCACCCCCCACGCGGAGCCCCATGTCTCTGGGCTACCCGTGTCGGAAATCAACAGGATGTTGGGTACACACTGTCATGAGCAGGGATATCATCTGGGCGTTTGATGTTGAAAGATGTCGGTACGCAGTGCTTGTAGTAGATGGATATCGTAGATGCCGTATGTGTCGTATGCGTTGTATCAACCGATATTGTGCAGGTAGAGAAGCTGAGGAGAGAGTACAGAAAATACGGAGAGAGGAGGAGGAGAGTAGAGTGAGGATAGATTCGAAAGAAGGGAAAGTAGTAAAGATGAGATGGACCCATCAGTCTGCACCTGCCAACTAATATCATAGCAACTGCCGCCAAACATCACGAAGAAGCACACATTACATCACCAAAACACAAGAGAGCAAAGCAAAGCACTTCAAATTCCCTTCATTCGATTACGAAAAACCCCCCCTCCACAAAAGAGCACATATTATAGTTCCAACGCAGAATATAAAAGAAAAGAAAAACATGCACCCTATGCTCAACATCTCAATATATACATACATATATATATATCTTTTCTTTTCCTTTCTCTCTTGTCATGTTGTCTTGGTTTTTCCCCTTTTCAGCTTTTCTTCTTATCCCTCCCATGCCCAAATTGTCACACAAGAACGTTTGCAATTCTCAGCAACAAGTAGAGTACCGCATATAAGAAGGAGTCCTTTGTATCATGAAAAAAAAAAGTTGATATTTTCTTTTCTCGTTCTTTTTCCCCCCCTTCACGCCTGAAAGAGTGAGGAGGGAGGGGAGGGGTATCAAAACAAGTGATAAAGAGATGGTACGCCAGGAGGGGCGACTATTAGTAGATGTGGCACATGCTGTGCCAAACCCTCTAATGGAATGACAAGAAAAGCTAAGTGTTGTGTTTTTTTCTGGTGTACCCTTCCCGGTGTCATATGATGATTTTTTAAGTAGTGTCGATAGAAGCAACCCGTCGAGGAGAGGAAGAAGAAGAGATACCGGCTGGTGGTAATCATCATGGTATTCGTGACGAGCATCAGGGAAAACAATGAGTCGGCCATCATGGTATGCGCGCAGTTTTTTGTTTGTTTCCTGTTTCATCATAAAAGCGAAGTGATAGAAGGCGAGAGAGATGAGTGTGGGTAAAGAGTCGATCTCCCCCGTCCAAATTATACGGCCGTTTTCTTTGGTGTTTCAAATGCAAATGTCATGTCAATCCCCAAGAATGAAGAGCTAGTCATGTATCCCCACGATAGAAGATGGAGAGAGAAAAGATAGAGCCAGGTCATATATCCCCGGATATAAGGGAGAAAAGGAGCATCGTGTCGGAATCCGGTCTTGTTTGGGAGGCGGAGGAGAAGAGGGGGGAAAGGAAGAAGAGCTCGGGGCAATCATCACGTTCCCATCATCACACACGGGGCCCCCTTCGAGAGGAGGGGGGGGGAAAGCATACTGCCACTCATTGTACGTCCAACACACAACCGCCATCTAGGTGAAGAAGAGAAGGAGGGGGAGAGACGACAAGAGACAGACATCACACTGTGGGGGGGGGGGGGGGGGGGGGGGGGGGGGGGGGGGGGGTGAGGGATTTAGGAGCCCGGGGCAGGTGCGGGTGCTCCCTGCCCATCACCCTGTTGCTGCTGGTACATCAGGGATTGGTACCAGAGAGCAACGTAATTCTGGTATCCGCCATCTAGAAAGAGAGACAAGAAAAAGTGGTTAGCTCACGTGTCGGGTGGGTTCGGTCCTTTTGTCATCCTACATTGCGCATAAGGATCATTGGCATCTCCCTGGGTAGCTGGTGGGTTAGTAGGCTGATTAGACGAGGGTGCGGGCCGGTCATAGTCCTGGTGATGTCCACGGCCGCGGCCACCTGGCGGACCGCTGCTCTTCTGTCGCTGGGTCATGAGAAGTTAGTGTTCGTTCGAAGTGGAGGGTGGTGGTCGGGGG
>NW_023336198.1:840770-842996 GCF_012550715.1 Geosmithia morbida
GGGGGGGGGGAGACTAACCACTGCGTCCACCTTGTCTTCGATGGCTTGCTTCGCCCGGGCAATGCTATCCTGAGATCCAATCAGGGCGATCTCCCTCTCCACCTCGCCGGGACCCGATGACTGAGCCACGTTGATCTTGCAGCCGGTCGTCGACTGCATCTCACGAATCGTCTCGCCTCCCTTGCCGATGATCATGCCCACGGCGTCCGATGGGACGTACATGGTGTCGTTGATCTTGTCGTATCCTCCACCTCCGTTCGGCATACCACCCTCTCTCCGGGGCGGCATGTCACCTCGGCCACCTGGTGGCCCGCCTCCGGGAGGACCACGAGAGGGGGCCGGGCCCTCTCCGCGGCTGTCGCTCTCAACAATCTCCATGATGAAATCTTTGGCCTTGGCGGCAGCCTCATGGGTGCCGATCAGGTTGACAGGTCGCAGCCCGTTGACGCTCTTCGACTCGCCGACAATGTTGATGTGGCACCCGGACCGCTCCTGCAGGTCGCGGATGGTCTCGCCGCCACGGCCGATGATGAGGCCGACGGTACGGTCGGGGACCATGATCTGGGTGTGGTCCTCGCCCTCACGCAGGGCGGTGGCGCCGCCCTTGACGGGGTCGCGGGGCTTCTCGTGGGCGCGGTTCAGGGGGCCCATGCCGCTGTCGTCAATGATGGCGTTGATGGCGTCTTTGACCTCGGCGCGACGGTGGCGGGGCCCCGAGATCTTGCACTGGCGCAGGGGGCCGCCATCGCTTGGGGGGAGGAACTGCACGCGGCAGGTGGACTCGCTCTCGATCCTGCGGAGGTTCTCGCCCTGTCGGCCGATGATGAGGCCGACGAGGCTCGATTCGATCTGGATGACCTCGGACTGGTCATCTCCTCCTCCGCGAAGGGGGGATCGCTCGCGACCGTTGGAGCGGGGCGAGAAGGGCTTCCCACGGGGGGGTCCGGGGGAGTAGGAGCGTTCGCGACCGTGGTCGCGGCCACGGCGCTCGTCCCTGTATGGGTTGGCGGCGTGGTGGTGATCACCGCGCGGCGGCGAACGCGAACGTGAGCGGGATTGGGGGTAGGCGTGGTCCTGTGCCCGAGGGTCGGAGCCGTAGACCAGGGGCCTGTCGTAGGGAGTGACACCCTTCTCCGCAGCCGAGGCGCGGACCTTGGAGAGGGCGTCGTTGAAGCTCAGGGTACCCGAGTTGACCGGACGGATGGCGCTCAGGTCCAGGCTACCGCTGGCGGCGGGCGCAGGCAGGCCAGGGGCGGCAGCGCCATAGCCAGGAGGGCCCGGCGGAGGGGCAGCCTGGTACGGGACGGTAGGCTGAGCTGAAGCCGACTGGGACGGCGGCGGGTATAGCGGGTTGGAGATACCGGGGGGCGTCTGGGAAGGGCTGGGTGCGGGTCGTTGGGCAGCTAGAGGGAAAGCGCATGTTAGCATATCACCGTGGGCGAGAAGGGGAGCAGAGGAAGGCCTGTATACGCAAGGGAGAGATGGACTCACCAAGGGCAGCCAAGAGGTTCTGGATATTAGTAGTGTCGGTCATTGTGACGATGGAAGCCAGAACTGTGCAGGGGCGTTTGGGGCCCAGACAGCCGGCAACAGGCGCGTTTGAGTTTTTTTTTTCTTGCTTTTCTTTTCTCGCTGCGGTGTTGTGGGTTCGCGACGTGGAACAACAGCGCAGGTCGTTGACAGGAGCGTCTTCTAAATTGTATCGCGAAAGAGACGTCGACAGAAGACGACGCGGTTGCGATGCTAATAAAAAGACGATGCGTGATGGTGAGAGAAGCTCGGCAGGCCGCGACAGTCGAGGGAGAGCAGGAAACAGGAGTTGGTGGTTACTGGTAATACCCGGTAGATGGTACTGGTGGTAGAAAGCCAAGGGGGAGGAATAAAAAGAAATGGGGCCGAATCGAATTCCGGGTCGCTTCGACGAAAAATGCAAGTCAGCAACGCGACAAGGGACGCACAGAATGCGCAGGATGATTTGATGTAGGAGGGAAGAAGAAGAGAGGAAGGGAGGGAAGATAGAAGAAGGAGCGCTTATGGTGATTTTTGGGTTTTAATTTTTTTTTCTTTAGTTTTTTCAGTTCGCACCGAGTTGCTCATAACCAAATTTTTTGAAAAAATGGAAAAATGGAAAAAAAAATCGCCCTGTCTGGTGCTGGACCGCACTGGCTCCTTACTGGTAGCCGCTGTCGCTGCCGTCTTTGCAACGTAGTGGGAGGAGGGGGGGGG
>NW_023336198.1:843146-872345 GCF_012550715.1 Geosmithia morbida
AAAATGGAAAAAAAAATCGCCCTGTCTGGTGCTGGACCGCACTGGCTCCTTACTGGTAGCCGCTGTCGCTGCCGTCTTTGCAACGTAGTGGGAGGGGGGGGGGGGGGGGGGGGGGGGGGGGGGGGGGTGTATGGAGTGTGTACGTTTTATTACTAGAGGATACCTTTAGCGAAAGGGCCATTTTTTTTTCTCTATCCTCTTATTTGATTTTCTTTTTCCTTCGTTGTCTCTTCGTATTCTCATCGCAGTCTTCTCATTTCTGTTTTGTTTTATTACTGGCTACACGATAAGGAGTAGAGCATGCGATGAATACTGTATAGAGCGCTCTGCAGTGGATGGGAATAACTCTCCATGTGGCAGGCGGTGAGTACCGTAGAGTGAAAAGGGTATATACGAGTAATTTACTACTCAACAAGGTGAGAATTTTCTCTATAAAAAAAATCCCGAAGAGAGTAAGAAAGCAATCAGACTCCATCGTGCGGCTGGAGTCATCCACTACAGAGCAGATCTGTAATCTGTTCCTTCACAACATCCAATACCGCTACAGCCAGCACGAGTAGGCTAGAAAAGAGCACGAGTAAGTAATATTCATTTTCTCCAAGGCCATCGTGGTAATAGTATTATTACCACGTACCCCCAAGACCAAGGACTAACAATGCCTACCTAGTTACGGAGTACTATTGACTGCTTGAGGCGATGGAGAATAGATATCCCGGGACAATGCTCCACTGGTGCCCTGGGCCCTTGCAAGTTTTGGTTGCTGCCGCATCAGCCCGCTTCTGGACAAAGGGACACATGCTGCGCATTGGGCCAGAAATGGCGGCTCCATCTTGGTGCCATGCTGAAGCCGTCGTGGAGCCATCCAGCATCGATTTCATCTCTCCGTCTACCGAGAAGCATTACTCTTATGACTAATGGGATTTTTTTATGCATATCCTTCCTCCTCCTCCTCCTCCTCCTCCTCTTCTTCTTTTCCTTCTTCTTCTTCTCCCCATTATCGTCATCTCTCAGTGGACTCTCCAATCTCCAATGCACTGTACAGTACGGAGTAGTATACGGGACATTACTGACATTACCATTAGTAATAATACTACCGCATATTACGGTGTATTGGGGAGGAGAGACTGCATGTCATCATCGCATCACTCTTGCCAGCTGGGATTCGGAATTACTTCGTAAATACTCCGCACTCGTACGAGGCGAGAGCCGCCACCGCTGCTGATCTTAGTCATCGTACTAGGACCGCCTCTTGTCATCACTCACAGGACGGCGGCACCAGCCCCCCCCCTCCCCCCCCAGCAGTCTAACAGAGTCCAGATCACCTCCCCCCAGCCTTGACTTTTTCATTCTATACAGCCGAGCACCTCAGCCCTCAGCCTTCGTTCAGGGCAAGTTGATGCCACGTGGGCTTCGGTCGAGCTCCTCTGCCGGTAACTGATGCGTACTTGGGCAGGGTACAGCTGAGTATGGACAGGATATATTATCCGTTACGAATCACCCGTGTGAAAACTGAAGAGACCATCTCAATTCGCTACAGATGGGGGGGGGAGCAAAAAAGCACTAGTGAGGTCCCAGAGTCACGAATACAAATGAAGGACAATACTCAACAAACCCGCTTGGGTGTTTTCTTCTTCTTCTTTTCTTTTTTTCTTTCTTTCTCCTTCTTCTCCTTCTTATTATTCTTCTTCTTCAAGATCCGTGGTTGGAGGGAAAGGTCTCGCTCATATTAATACTCGGTGCTCCGTACTCCGTAATAATACAATACTACTGCCCGTTCAGTGCTTCAATGCGTGTTCAATAGCATCCACAGTTTACGCGTAATTCTTGCGTGGACCTTTCCTCTCTCCGAAAGTCCGGAAAATCACGGTGAATAAGCCGAAGAGGGAAGGAACGACTATCCAAGACATTTCTTCTTTCTTTGCGGAGTACGGGTTGGTTGTTGTACGACTGTGCGTAGGGTCTTTCTGGCTCCTTTCTTCCATCTTCTTTCCTTTTCTCTCTCTCTAACATCACCCTTCACCCTTCTTCATGGACGTCCATCAACTGATTATCGAGTTCTACAGACCACATTCCCTACCCAGCCTCTACCAGCCATTCACCGGAACCACCACACTAGTGAGTGACATCAGCTCCGCGATGCCAAAAAGAAAGTTGCATGCCCGGATAACTGGCCATGGCCTCACGTACCGACTAGCAATTGTCACTGCTATATGTACTGCGAGAGTCCAGCAGTAAGCAGTGCTCCATGTATCACCATATCGCCGACTACATCCGCATCCAGATGAGATATGATCAACGGCCCAACAGAGGAACATATTTACTCGCATCAGGAACAAGTCAGCTAGCAAGGCACCGGTTCCTAACTTGCCAAGCTCGGGAGCGAACTCTCCATCTCTATCGTACATGGCTATTGAGTAGCTCCTGTCAGCGCGCGCGAATACAGATACGTCGCAAACGATCGCATTGCGAATGTCGAGTGCAGATAATATTCATGTCCTGTTAGTGCCAGGAACCAATACCACGCGTGTCATGCACAGCCCCCAAGACGCCAATTTTTCTTTCTTCTCTTTTCCTTAGCCGGTCTCTTAGCTTTAATTCCCCCCCCAAAAAAAAAAAAAAAAAAAAAAAAAACTGCATGCTTCCTTCTACATGTACTCCGTATTATGACCGCAGTGACAGAACCCGGCATTCTCGGAACGCGGACCAGAGCTCCCCATTCAGGTCTTCTCTCCCTTGCACCGTCTCTCTCTTCTTCTGTGGCAGGGTACTAATACTACCAGTAACGTTACGACTGTGCACGGTGGACATGTAATACTCGTATGGAGTCACAGGGTCAATGTTTCAATATGTCGATCATTCGAGCAGTAATCTGCACAGATTGCATGTACGAGTAAACACGATGCATAACTCGGGTCGTCCCAAGTCAGTGGTCATACCTTGAAGACGGAAGATATGAAGGGTCAGGAAGAAGAAGTAGACAACGTTGGCGGCGTGGCGGCCGTGCAACGGTTATATAGCCCGGTCTGGGCTGTTCTTCAGGTCTCACACCAATACCTGTAAGACAGATGATGACACTTCTGAGAATCGAGAGAGAAACAAGCTGTTTCCTAGAGACGTGGATTATTGAATACATGGGCATCACCAAGCATATACCGACAAACAGAGTAAAGCCGATGCGGATCCGGTGGAACCCGTATCATATGTACAAGGCTGTGCCTGTCCCTCTTTTTCTGATAGAACGGGAGAGAAGATGTGAAGAAGAGTATGGATATCACGGACATTCGGGGTTTCATACCACATTACTACTGCTGCTATTATTACTACTCACTACCGCCATCACTGCTGCTGCTGCTGATAGTGATGTGTAGTAATATATGTATGAGTGGACTGTGACGCGGCAGACGGGCAAAACTGCGCCTTGTCCCCCCCCCCCCTGGAGGTACGACAACAAACACATGCTCGTACACGCTCGTACATGTAGAGATGGTAATGCCACCAGCTGTCTCTCAACTCGTACGAGTAGCAGTAGCTTCACCCCAAAAAGCACGCGGCCAACGAATCCCACATCCCACACACCGTTGACGCTATACTCCGTACGTGGTGGTTCTGGATTTCTTCTTACGGATAGGCGGCATCCTCTAACTATCCGGGCTAGCCCCTCCTCCTCTCCCCCATCCATACCTTCTTTCTATCTATTCCATCTATTCTCCCTGCCATCATAAAAAGCCCGGGTGTGACCCGTTCTCATCTAGTCCCGACTTTTTTCTTTCCTTTTTTTTTTTCTTTTTCTTTCTCTTTTCTTTTTTTCCCCCAACATTACCACTCGAAGTTCTCAGCTCGATAGCTACTCGGCCCATCACTCGACCATTGTCCATCAACCACCACCCTCGTTGTCGGCCAGTTTACACGTCTATACAGAGTCGACGACGACTTACACTCAGTCAACTGTACTGCTGCCCACGACTTGACTCGCTCGAAACTCATCCTACCTCTTCCCCATCCGGACAGTATTTCTTTCTCGATCAATACCGTCATATCCGGACTTGAGTCCCACCTTCACCCGCCTTCCCGACTATAATACGGAGAGCAAAGGCCCAGAACCCCCCGGTCTTCCACTTTCTTCCTCTTTCTCAGCCGACATTCGCCCCGGTAGATGGTGTGATTGTAGTCGAGACCAGAAGCGGACAATAACGACGACGACGGCGACGACGACGACGACGACGACAACCACAGAGAGAAAAGAGAGAGAGAGAGAGAGAGACGATGTGTACCACGAATATCATCGAGTATAAATGCGGGCATCGCATCACCCGAGGCCACACCAGGTGTTTCCGCGAAGACTGCACAACCCGCAAGGAAGATGTGATCCACTCGGCCGATGCGTGTAGTCAGTGCGCAGATAAGAAGAGGTTTCGGTCAGCAAGGTGGTGTCCCAACGGGTGCAACTGTACGGTTATGTGATGAGGAGGGATTTGGAGGCAAGGAAGAAACCAAAGGAGAGGGGGGGGGGGGGGGGGGGGGAGGATACCCTGGAGGCGTGTGCAGCTTGGATGCGCATGCCTTTGTTGTGTGTGATTTATGGGTAGGAGTTATTGAGTCGTCACGGTGATACCTATTTCCTTTCTTGTATGTCGAGATGTTTGCTACTGGGAAATGTTATGACATTTGTCTCTATGTAGCCGATATGCTGCTGCCAGCAGATCTGTACTTTTTCTCAAAAGAGTCATTCAAACAGTCAAAAAAACAAAACAAAAAACAAAAGGCCCGTTCAGATATTCAGGGTCTTGGGAGAAACATCAAAAGATGGGTTTAGCTGCGTCATATCTACGTCGCTTTCCCCGCCAAAAAGCTACCTGTATCTCCGTACATGTACAGACGAAGGCCCATGTTCCCGTCCCTAGCCGGTCATGCTGCATGTCCGGAAGCCTATAGGCTGTGACAGACGTCGGTAATATACCATGCTGTGGCAGACGGGGGGGGGATTGAGGAGCAGATAATACCACATCGTCTGCCCTCGTAGTGTATTACTCCCTGCCTCGTAGGCGGCTGTAGCGTAGGACTCGACCATGACGCGAAGGAAGCCAAGAGAAGAGACCTCGAGCTCCAACTCTGGGGGGGCCTCCACTCCACACTTTCGTTCCGCAGCAGCGAAGCGCCATATCACCTGCATTCAATCGATCCCCCTCTGTTGCTTCTCTCTCCCATTCCCTCTCTCCCTTTCTCCCCCGTCACTTCTCGTTCCTCTCTCCCACCCGATCACCCATTCCTCTTCTTACTCGGTCTATATATATATATATATACATATCGTCTATATATCATATATATGCACCTGGTATAACCCTCTTATCCTACTATAGCCTCTGGCGGGAACCCAATTCGCACACTGCATAGCTTGCCATCCATACCCTCCCCTCCCCGGTCCGAACCTGTCCGTTCCTCGTCGAAACCCCGCGCGCGGCCTTCGCCGTGTCGCCCATTTCAGCTCTCCTTCCATCTATCGCCCTCTCGATAACTACCCCCTCACCGAACCCCCGAGACCGCCATGGCTTCCAGGAAGGCCCGTCAGAGGATTAGCTATGGTGAGGGAGATGGCGGGCACGCACAATCTCCTAGGCCAATGTGCTGACACAAGCTTCTGCAGTCCTCGAAGATAACCGAACCTCGGCGGGCGGTCACCGTCTCGGCGTCCTGGGAATTGCCGTCGACACGGATAACGACATCCTGTGAGATATCTTCCTCCACCTTTTCCTCTCAACCCTGCTTCCAGAGAGAACCTCGAGAGCTGATATGGCATATACGTGCGCACAGCTACTCTGGCGGACGAGATGGCACGATATGCGCCTGGGACCTACGACACGGCACCAATGGATCGGAGACCGACAAGTCACAATCGCCCGGCTCGACGACGACGACGACCAAGACGACCAAGACGACGTTCCGCGCCCAGACGCAGGCCCACACGCACTGGATCAACGACATCGTGCTGGCGCAGAACAACACGGCGCTGGTGTCGGCTTCGTCCGACCTGACCGTCAAGGTATGGAGGCCTCACAGCGAGGAGGGGGGGCAGGCTGAGGCGCGGCCGATCGGCACGCACGCCGACTACGCCAACCGCGTGGCGGCGCCGCCGGCCGATATGGGCCTCAACTGGGTGGCGTCGGGCGGGCTGGACCGCAAGGTGTGCCTCTGGGACCTGAGCGGCGCGGGAAAGACGCTCGAGATCGACGTCACGGGCGAGGACCAGCCGGAGAAGGGGTCGGTGTACGCGCTGGCCGTCGGCCGCAGCGTCCTGGCCGTCGGCAGCCCGGAGAAGACGGTGCGGCTGTACGACCACCGGTCCGGGTCGAGGGTGTCCAAGCTCGTCGGCCACGTCGACAACATCCGGTCCATACTCATCGATGACGCGGGGGAGACCATCCTCAGCGCCAGCGCCGACAAGACCATCAAGATGTGGAGCGTCAGGGGCGGCCGATGCGTCTACACCTTCACCATGCACGACGAGCCCGTCTGGTCCCTCCACTCCACCGACCCACGCCTCGCCGTCTTCTACAGCACCGACCGCTCCGGCCTCGTTGCCAAGACGGACATCCGCCGCTCCCTCTCCGCCTCGTCCTCCTCTCCCTACGGCGACATGGACGACGGGCTCAGCCTGGCCATCGCAAAGGAGCACTCGAGCGTGTGGAACGTCGCCGCCGCCGGCGGCTCCATCTGGACCGCCACCGGCCAGTCGTCCATCAACCGATGGGATGATGTCGACCTAGACAACCGCCAGCACGAGATCCCCCCGTCTTCCATCCTCAGAGCATCCAGCACTTCCATGATCCCCCTACGAAACAACAGTGACAGCAACAACGTCAACATCAACAGCAGCAGCAACACCAACGCATCGGCACCGCCAGGGGCAGAGCCAGCCCCCGCTGTCGCCAAACCATCCCCAGAAGTCACCATCGACCACCAGACTGATCCGGAGGAGGTCAAGCCGATATACCAGCTTCCCGCCGAGACCGTAGAAGGTCTCTTCGGTCTGCTCAAGCACAAGCTGCTCAATGATAGGAGGCGGGTCCTTACGCTCGATACGGCCGGCGAAGTCGTCATGTGGGATCTCATCAAGGTATGGTCCGTCACGCAAACAAGAAGATAGAGCTGACGCGGAAGCACGGAACAAAACAGTGTAGACGCATCGAGAGCTTTGGGAAACAGCATCTGGAAGATGTCGAGGCCGTCGTCAACACGCGAGAGGCCGTGGCGCCATGGTGCAGCATCGACCTGAGCTCGGGCAATCTCACCGTCGTGCTCGAGCAGTACAACTGCTTCGACGCCGAGGTATATGCCGACGAGCTAGAGTTGGATGAGCCCGTCGAGTTTCGGGAAGACCAAAGAAGTGAGCTTCCTTCTCTTATGGGCGTTGCTCCTTCATCTCCCATCCAAGGTGTTGAATGCTGACACGCGCAATTATAGTCTCCCTCGGACGTTGGATCCTTCGGTACCTCTTTGCCAACCTGATTGACGAGGAGCTCAAGCGTGATGAGGACTATCGCCGCACGCTCAACCAGGGCATTGAGAGGCGACGAGCCAATGCCCCGGCTTCCATATCCCTGCCGCAAGCCGACGACGTGTCTGCCGACCCCAACGCTGAGCGCGCGACGACCCCCAAGGCCAACGGGATGCACCTGTCCCTCGCGACGCCAGGACTGGCTGTCAACCAGGCCACCCCGCTAGCGGGAAGCAGCCACTCGGGTGCCACCTCCGTGGCCGCGGGCGCGACGCCCATAAGCCCGCTCGAGAAGCGCACGTCGCACACGAGCCGCCCGTCCGGAGAGAACAGCAGTGACTACTTCGCCTCGACCACCATCGGGCCCGTGGACGCGTCGCCCAAGCAGCCAGCACCGTTGGGGACGTCGACGACGACAGGAGACGCAAGCGACAAGTCCAGCAACGACAAGGCGGCGGGCAGCGGCGGCGGCGGCGGCGGCGGAAAGTCCCCCGTCACACCGTTCGGTAAGAAGTTCCGCATGTCGTTCGGTACCAAGAAGCTAGGCCGGTCGGGATCCCAGGCGACGCAGGACAGGCCTGCGGTCGTGGACGAGAAGGCCGATGAATCCGAGTCGTCGTCCAACCACGACAAGGACAGCAGCAGCAATGGAAGGGGGGAAAGGGACAGGCCAGCCGGCGAGGTGGAGGATAACCTGTACGGGGTGATCCAGAAGCTGCGCAACGACTACGACCGGCAGCTCTCCGAGTCGCCGGACAGGCCGGTGGAGACGGGCCTGACGCCCAGCCTGCCCAGCGAGACGCCCGTGCTCAAGCTGCCGCCGTCGACCAAGATCTTCATCCAGGAGGACACGTCGGGCAGCGCGGCCAACATCTACGAGGGCACCGTAGGCAGCGCCGGAGACGACGCCGACGTCATCGAGCAGAGGGCCCCCAAGTGGTTGGGGCACGTGCTCCTACAGAACCAGGTCGCCTTCAAGGACACCAACAAGATCTCCTTTGTCCTGCACCCCTGGGGCGACCTGCTGCCTCCCGTGTCCACGGCCGCGACTGCCGCCAGTTCCACGTCTGCGTCCGATGGCGCCAGCAACCGCCTCAATGCGAATAGGATGCTGCGTGTCAAGAAGATCCTCGCCTACGTCTGTGAGAGGATCGAGGTCCAGGATGATGACGATGACGACGGTGACAAGATGCATCCGGAGGAGTATCTTGAACTGTACTGCAACGAAGAGGTATGTCTTCCTCCCCGACACCCTTTCATTATTCTTACCCTCCTTGCCCTCCCCCTTTTTGTGTTACAGGAATTAACTCCCCCCCCCCCCCTTTTCCTTCAGCTCCTTGACCCGTACATGAGCCTGGCAACACTACGCACTCACGTCTGGAAAGGTGGCAACGATATCATCCTGTACTACAAGGCCAACGGACGCAAGGAGATGAAACTGCTGAGTCAGGTATCGGAATCAACAGCAGCAGCGGGGACATCGTCTTCGGAGAATGGGGCTTCTTCAGAATCTGCAGAGGTATCGGGCGAAGTTGCGGCGACGAATGGTACGACGGCCAATATTGGACAGGCAGTTTAAGGGTGACATGTATATGTGTGAATTGCACGTTCTCAGCGATATGCCTTTTTTTTTCTATAGAAGAAAAATCATCAAAAGTATTTATTCGTTGTTATACAAGAGGGCGTAGGGTGTTTTTTTGATGGTGAAATGATGATGTCGGAGCGGGCATATATATACATGTATATACAAGCACACAAGTCGGGACCCAATAGACCATGTGCGTGCGGTGCGTGTGTCCTTGACCCGGACCAGGCTAAGCCAGCGTGTTGATGACAGACTGATAACTACCGAGGAAGATGAAGCCCCCGATAGAGATCCATGTGACGCGCGGCGCGATGCCGGCAAACAGGTGGCTGGGACCGTCCTTTGCGAGGATCTGTCGCAGGACGTGACCGACCGACACGCGTTCCCTGGAGAGCATGACCCTCGTCTTGAGCACGTCGAGCGGCGTGGTCAGGGCGGCGGCGACGGCGCCGGCCATGCTGCCGTACACGGCGCTCTCCAGGGCAGGAACATCAGCTGCGGCTGCGGCGGCGCGTCTCTGTCTCCCCCAGCCCTTGAGGGCCTCCCAGATGGGGAACTGGATCATGGTGAAGGGGACCTCGCGGAAGACGGTGATGGCCCAGCCCCTGTAGAGCTCCCTCCACATGGGCAGGAGGCCCGACTGGGCGCGCATGCTGAGGATGGCGCCGAGGGCGCCGGCGCTGGAGCCGCCGTGCAGGCCGGCCTGGGCGCGCTGCTTGACGACCTCGGTGGGGACGCGGACCGAGCAGGCGGCCACCTCGCCCGCGCTCCCGGCCATCATGTGCGTCGTCGCCGTGTCCTCCCTCCCGAACCTCGACTTCAGGATGGACTTGGTGCCCTCGTACGTGCAGAAGAAGAAGGCCGCCCCCGGCGCGGACCCGACCACGGCGGACCCGATGCCTCGGTATATGCCCTGGAAGCCGCCGCTGGCGAAGAAGCCCGCCGAGGACTGGAGCCGCGTCTTGAGCGTGTCGAGGGGGAAGAGGGACAGGTCGACCGTCGTGCCGGCTACGGCCCCCGCCATCAGGGCCGTCTGGAATGGAGGCGCGCTGCTCATCCTTCCTCTCAAGTTTCTTTTAGATCTTTTCCCCCGGGGGGTTTTTTATCGTCGGTACAGGATGAAGAAGCGACCTGGTGTGTCCTGATCGGTTCGGCGATCGGAGACGGAACGAATCGGGTCCGTTCAAGAATAAACGAGGGGCCAACAGAACGAAGAGACAGAGACAGAGACAGAGAGAGAGAGAGGCAGGCAGGCAGGCAGGCACCGAGAGAGAGAGAATGTTTCGGGGTGATGGTCGCGGGAAATTGAGAGGTACATGAGAGCTCTTTTATTTTTGCTCTCCGAGTATCGGCGTCGGGCGGCCGATCTTCTTATCGGATCTACCCTGCACTGGGTGCTGGTGTGCTTCCTGCTGGCGACAACACACGATGACCCCGTAGGCATTGCGAATACATTTTTCTCTGCCTATTGACTATGATTGATTCTTCCCTATGATTTCTTTCTGCTGATATATATATATATATATATCTCCAGAAGAATTCAACATGGCAACATCATTCCTCACCCCCAACTCTATACATCCTCCTTATTACTACTCTCAACAACCCTCTTGGTACGCTCCTGCAGCTTCGCCGGGTCCTCGGGTGGCGAGCGATCCGCCCTGAGTGCCTCCTCGCTATCCGATGCGAGCTCTCGCTTCCAGTGGGACTGTCCCTGTTTCCTCTTGGAGAGGGAGTCGGCCTTGTGTTTCTCATAGTCGGTGTTTTCGGCTTGTTTGAGAGTTAGCACATGCATGTGATGTACTATATAAGTGCCAACATGGCTAACAATATATCCAACAGGCCAACAGCACAGAGGACATCTAAAAAAAAAAAAAAAGGAATCAAAACAGAACACAAACTCACGGTCACTTGTCTCCTTGAGACCCACGACTCGAGTCGTACTCAACGGTCGACGGACGGCGACTGACTGACGGCCGACGATACCAAGACCGTTCCTGATGATTCGTGCGTTCATCATGTCGTGTATGGGAATGCGATGCGTTCTTCTCTGATGAGATAGATGGAAATGTTATGTTGAAAATATTTGTCCCAAAGAGAAAAGAGAAGGAAATAAGAGTGTTGATAAAAAGAACATTTCGAGGTGGAATCCTATGACTCAAATAGGAATCCCAATGGCTCAGATACCAGGCCATCTACCTCGAGCTACCCCGATCGAATGACGAACCACGAATGATTTCATCAACTGAATAGCTAACAGACGTCATCTAATTGGTCTTTCCTAGAACCTTGCCCTCACGCTCGGGGTAGAGGAAAGAAGTTCGAAACAGTAATGATGAGAAGGCCTGATTTACCGTATGGGGGACTGATTGATCAATCAACACAAGGGGCAAACAATTGAATGGGACCCAAGGTTTGCCGGTGCTCCCTTTCCTTTCCCTTCTCCGTTTCCCGTTTCCCTTTTCCCTTTTCCCCTCTTGCATGGTTGACGTCACGGTGCTGTCATACAGCTCTCTCCAGATGTCCCAGCCAGAACCAGTAGAGCTAATAAATCATCGAGGGAAGGTGGCTGGTTAGTAATAATGCGAACATCAGATGGAAGCACGTTACTAATACTGCTACCACGCCCTCTGACATCTAGTACCTATATTACTACTACCTGTCGTCGTACTAGTAAGTATAGGAACTAGATGTCATATACATCAAGACACGCAAGGTAACCATAGCATAGATATTGTGAAGAGATCCATTCAACAAAGAAAACATGGGGAAAGCCTAACCCCCCTTAAATCAACGTTCAACTCCAGTGTTTCCCAGAAGAACCCGTTTCCCAGCTCCGGACATGCGTCGCAAAACAAGACAGAGAATACGCCCGCTCTCATCTTCGCCGCCCCTCCACTCCCTCCCAAGACAAGAAAGAAAAGAAAAAAAAGGCCAGGTATTGTAACCGGCTTTCCCTTTGCCCCCAGCGATGACTATATACAATAGAGAAAGACAAATAAACACCGAGTAAAATACCAGAAAGAATTCCACAGCCCCGAGGGGATGCTTTACCCCTTTCCCAGAGAAAAAAAAAAGCAGAAGCACACCTCTATGTGTTCCTTTGTGTTTTTTTGCCTTGTTGATATTTTTCGTAAAATCCGTAATCGCAGAAAACAGCTGAGCGAGAGCAATTTCCGTCCTTTTTTTTTTTGTCCGGTATATGATGTGCCTCTGGTAATTGCACCGCTTGTATCCGTGTATAGAGAGAAAAATATCCGCATGCCTTGTTGC
Source organism: Geosmithia morbida (assembly GCF_012550715.1). Classification (NCBI taxonomy): domain Eukaryota; kingdom Fungi; phylum Ascomycota; class Sordariomycetes; order Hypocreales; family Bionectriaceae; genus Geosmithia; species Geosmithia morbida. Next base: position 855,497 of record NW_023336198.1, read on the forward strand.
TCAAACCCCGAAAAGAGAGGCTAGTCTTCTCACCCATCTCCCAGACACCAAATGCAAATGTGTATCCTGAAATGCAAAAATAGTAATAGTCAAAGAAAAAATGGACCATTCGCGTAAAACGCCCAAATCGTGATCGAAACAACCTCTTTCCTCGCAAGGCGAAGAGTACTGACACTGGTACTAGGTATTATCGCAGAAAAAAAAAGGGATAAGAAAAACCGTAAGAATGCGAATGGTATCAAAATCCTCGTGTCGTGGGCGCCGGTAAAAAAAAATCCTCGGTAGAAATGGGAAAGAGAAAAATCTTTATCGTCGGTAAAAACAGGGGTATGTCGGTGAAGAGAATGTTTGTACAGAGTCGATAGACCAAGTTGTAGACAGGCCCAGGTCGACGACGTCAAGCCGCCAAGCACCTGTGGCCGGAGAGAAGGAATTTCGAAGAAAAGAGGTGTCGAGGAATTCCCAGCCCGCACCGCAGCGACAGAGGGTTTCGATGACCATGATAGCTTCTCACAGCACCATTATCAAGAGCATGCCCGCCAAGAAGGAACAGGATTGTCGTTATTTTTACAGTCAGGAGGCCAGCGCGTCAGCGAATGGTGTCCATCTTGGCGCCGGTACGGCTCCACAAGAATCAGTGGAGCTCGGTACCACACGCGCGACATGGCTCTACCATAGACGACCCATCGACTGCTGCATCTTGGCAGGAGATACTGACGAGGGAGGGCTCGACATGGAGATACCAGTCGTCGGGTTGACGATGGGAATGGCGTTGCGGCCACGGGTGGCAGCGGGCTGGTGGAGCTTGAGGCTGGCCTGCTGGGCCTGGTAGCTGGAGGGCGGGATGAAGGGAGGCGACGAGGTGTTGAGGGAGAAGGTGGGGGCGACCGACTGAGGCTGCTGGGTGGGCGAGGACTGGGGGGAGTTGCTGGCCAGCGAGGAGCGTTCCGAGGCGCTCGAGATGGAAACGATCTGTCCATGTGTGAGCGGAGGGGAAGAGGAGGTGGGTGTGGCAGGATAACTCACGTCCGTCTCGGTGAGCAGGCCAGGGCAGAACTCGAGGTCATCTTCGAGCTCGAAGGAGCGACCAGCCTCAAACTTGTTGCGGAAGGCGTGGAGGGAGGCCGAGTCGTTGAGCTCCTTCATGCTGCGGACTCCGCGGAACTGCCTCTGTGTGTTTTGGGTCATGGTAAGGCGAGGAGCCCTGCGGTTGCGACCGCCATGGTGGGTGTGGGGGGTGACGTGAGGGTTGTATCCGTAGTACGACGACATGTTTTCTCAGGTTCTCCGGACGTGGACTATTGTCATTTGCTTGTTGGAAAGTTGTAGTTTGTTCTTTTCTGGCAGAGGAAATGTTGTCAAGAAGCGGTTGCGAGAATACAGTCGTTTCTTTATTGATGGTCGAGCTTGGTCTGCCAGTCGGGAGATTTGAGGTTCCGGTGGCACGAAAGTTGATTTGTGTGTGGGCGGGGAAATTTGGTAATATTGTGTGCGAGATTAAAAAAAAAAGAAGAACCGGCTTGTCGATAGAAGCAAGATTGAAGACAGAATATCTCAATGATGAAGGTTAACGTTGAATATAGACGGGGTTCGGGAAGAAAAGAGTAGGAGAAAAAAAAGTAAAATAAGACAGGATTGTAGAAGGTGTAGTGTGTGGGTTGTGGGAGAGAGAAAAGCGTCGTGGGTTTCGAGATGCAGGTAGAATGTATGCGGTATGCGAGAGGAGTGTCGAGGGACAAGGCACATGCGAAGGTATACGGAGCAGTATTATGAAAAATAGATGCGAGAGAGAGAGAGAGAGGGAGTCGAGGGGGGGAAGCAAACAGGCAATGGTGGGAGACTAGTTTTGTTGGAGGGTGGAGTTACGGATCCACACTGTCTCGCTCCTTTGGACACAGGTGACCAATAACGATGGTCAAGATGAGTCTCCACTCACATTGCCACCCAGCTATGATTGGACTGACGTAGATTCTCTAAGCCGTAGGCGAGCTAGCGTACCCCACCACAACGCCATAGCGCAATTTTGGCAGGCATGTCCGGTGCTGTCTGGTGGCAGGCGAGACAGTCGGAGACAGTACGATTACTATAAGTCTACGGTGCGGGGCCCTGGGCTCCAGGGTGCAAATGCTCCGTAAGGCCGCCAGGCAGAGGGCAGTGACTCTACAGTGTACACGCTGTATTAATAATAGTGGGTGCTTAGGGGTATTATCGGGAACGTCGCATGACCGCCTTTCCTCTGTCTCGCTCCCTGACTTCCCAAGGGTTCTCCTTCCATCTTTTCGAGTGCTCATACTCAGACATGAGCATTGCAGACGCAAACGAAGAGGATTGGGGGAGTGAGTAGGATGTTTGCCTCTACCTGCACCGTACTGGTAGAACTGTGTCGTGCAACTCTACCACACCTTTCTGCAGTCGACTGGATCCGTCCAGCATAGATTGGCTTTCTGCATTGCCGTAAGCCTCTTCTCGTCTGGTGGCTGGGTGGTGGTGGTGTGGCCTGGGCTGTAGTTGGGTGAGGGATGGATGTATCTGGGAAACATCAGCACTGTATAAACTGGTGTGTTATACGCGTCGGATTACAGTATATATAGTCGAGGGATACGCATCATCCACCAACTCTCCGTATTAGGCGCCCAAAAAACCCTTAGCTTCGACCTAAGCACCGAGGGCAGCGAGTGAGAGGCTTCTTGCACGCAGCCGTGCATCGCCATCGCCCACGCCGAGGGGCTGTTCCCAGTGTTTTCTTCCCGTGAGTACATGGACGACGTACTCACTGGATGGCTGTACGAGTAGGGTACATGTAACGAGTCGGCCGTGAAGAGTACGTGGGCGTACGTACGCGTACAGTTGGTAAGTAGTGATGATACTCATAATACTCTGTATATGTACCCAGCTTGGTCGCCACGATGATGATACTCCGTACCGTATGACGCACAGCTCAGTAGATTTGGCCCCATTCCAGCTACTGCGGGGCCTCCTGGCACTGGGTACAAGGCCATCCTCCATACTCACCCGTTACCCGTACCCATCGAGAAAGTAAACATAGGCAGTGAGAGGGAGTATAGAGTACAGCTATGAGTAGGTACCGTAATACAGGGGCGGCCTCTGATCCTCGTACCTTGCCGCTCTGACCCTTGGGGCGTGTCACTTGATCCAAGTGCGAGTAACTCGTACGAGTAGACGCATACAACTGTGTAGCCAGCCACCCGCCACCCCCTCTCCTCCTCTTCTCACTACCTCTCCCGTCCTTCTCCCTCTGGAATGATACTCCATAGGATGCTGACCATTGTTACGCAGGTTCTGGAACGAATGCTGCGAGACAGAAGGGTAGCCTTGCCTGCTGTTTTTATTACCTTCGTGTTGCTGAGGTTTCCAAAGAAAACACTGAACATTGCAGTCAGCGATATTGCGAATAGCTGGCAGGCAAACCCAGTCGATGCACCGCTTGTACTCATACGCACAGGGTAAGATTATGTGTATATGTAAGAGTGTTATTGGAAATTTGAAGAATCATGGTCACAATATTGACGAGGATTAATGCCTCCTCGTACTCATCGAATCTAGACTTATTAATAGCATCAAAGGGAGAGAGCCTAGCTACGGAACGCATGAATAGCCTGTATCCGTACATATATATACATGCTCTAATAGTAGGTGGCTCAGAGGATGGGAGGGGGGACATCCATTAAAGGCAGCTCCTGGAGGGACTCTCCAGATAAAAGACAACAACTTGTCAGAGCCAGTACCCGCAGGGTTGCATCAGAAAAAGAAAGGGAGCGTTCGTTTCGCTCAAGCGGTGGAGGGTCGTCAGGCTGTTTGACTGGGCAGGGTCGGGGCCTTGGTCCAGGGGTTTTTCTCTGACGCTTTCGGAGATATTAATACCCCCCCCCCCTTCCCCTCCCTAGGAGCCTTCATCTGAGGCTTAACGTTGAAGGGGGACTCTGGTTCTTCAGTTCATCATACTCCATAATCCGTAATCCGTACAGATTACATGAGGCGGGGTTTCCTCTCCTCCTGTTCCACTCCACTCTCCCCCTTCCTTCCTACCCGTATATCTCAACATGTAATCATCGTCCCGCGACAGCTACGGAGAGTTAGCACTACAACGTACAGATCACTACATAAATAGTGTAGATGTTGGAACCTGCAATTGCCCCCATCACTGCTTCGCTTCCTGTAGCCTAATCCTGTGCCTCTCGCCGTCTTAAAATTTCTCGACTCTGGGAGTTTGAAGAAGCCGCCTCTCCCGACTCGACATCGTAGGGTAGGTAGTTGCCAGCACTCCAGTCTACATCATAGCTCCAGCTCCGCCGCCATGACTCGGGACTGATCTGTACCGAGGGTCATTACTGCATGGGTACTCTTTCTCTCGCCATATCATACTACGAGTAGTAGTGCAGTGTAGTCTGTACTAGACCAACTGCTAGGCTGTAGCACAGTCCGAAGATTGTCCATTTCCCCGTAATAATCCATAGCACCGAGTTGCATCCTACAAGCGCGCGATCCAACAAGGTCCCATCAGGTGACGCCCGATACCCGCCGGCTACCTCGTCACTCTTCTCCCCTCCTGTTCCTACGAGTGCGGAATACAGATAGCTAGGATCTGTTAGATCTAACTGGCCTAGGTTAGCTCTAGGCTTTCCCTCTCCTACTGGCATCCTACACTACTAGCTTATCAAGAGCAAATCAAGAGCAAACTGAAAAGAAGGGAGTGGGTGTACTCCCACTTTCTCTCAACGCCTCTCCCAACCCGCCCCTCCCTCCTCTTCCTTTCCGCGAGAGAGCGAGAGAGAGAGAGTGTGTGTGTGTGAGATGGGAGGGAGAGAGAGGAGAGAGGGAGAGACAAAGTTCCGAGACGTATGTCAGTGCCACGTCCAAACCCACACACCACATCCTCGTAGCTTGTGTTCTTGACCGCTTCTTTCGCCCTCTTCGCAAGGTATAGAAGTTTTGCACTGTTGGCCGGTCCAGTGTTACGTGTCTGCGTGATGCCACATAATGGGTGAAATGCCAGCCACGTGTATATGAATAATGCCCCCCTGCTCCCTCCTCACTTACATAGATTAATCGTCGCGACATCGCGGACGACGGTGGTGGTTAGATTCGTCCATGTATGTGATGCTTCCGGGTCAATCCGGCCACCCCCAGACTGAACTGTGCCGATCACGGGGCGGTGGCAGGGCAGGGTCGGCAGGGTCCGCAGAGTGTTATGACGTGTGTTTTCTGGTAAGTAATGGCAAGGAGTCAAGGACCAACTGCTACCATCACTTGACTAATACGAGTACGGAGTAGTACGTTTGGAGTATTATTGGGCGGACCGTCCCAGAGGAATTTCATAAGAATGCTGCTATACGAGTATTGACGGGGCTAACATCTACAATGCCACTCAGTGTCGTGACGTTGGGTTGTTCCCTCTCAACATCATATCGGCAGGGCGTAGACGCCGACTGACAGACAGACCAATCCATCTTCATCGTATTATCGCCTTACCAGCTCGTCTAATCATCGCCAAGTCGAGTCCCATGTGCCGCCCGTTCAAGAGTAAGACCACCATTACCGGGCGTCGCCCAGGTGGAAGCGTAGGCATACACGTTCTTGGCACATGTGAAAGGCAGCATAATTCTCATCACTGCCATCCATCCAGATTATCATTATATAGAGACCATGTTTACCGATTTATTATTTCCTTGATCATCATCATCTCAGAACCTCTACACTTACAAAACAAACACAAACACACACACACATACACATATATTGAACCCTCGACAAGCAGAATCACAGCAATATAATCAACATGGGCTGTATACAATCCAAACCACCAAGATACGCTCCAGCGGAGAAACCTGCCTACAGCCGTCCAGCTGCGGCCTCGACTGCTCACCCCCAACCGCCAGTGCACTATGTGGCTGTTAATCCCCCTTTGAACAACAAGTCGCGTCGTGGACGAGGAGGAGGCAGGGGAGGAGGCAGGGGAGGAGGCAGAGGAGGAGACAGAGGAGGATCGGGAAGCGAATTTAGTTCTGACGCGTTTGTCAGACTTGGAGGATACACGGCTGGAGGAGGGGGAAGTGGAGGAGATAGTGGTGGCGGTGGCGGCGGCGGCGGCAGCGGCAGCGGCTGTGGCGGCGATGGAGGAGGCGGAGGCGGAGGCGGAGGCGGAGGCGGAGGCGATGGCGGTGCCTGATCATGCGCGGCTATCTCATTCATATTGTATGCGTGCACCTCTTTGCTTGTCTACCCTTGACTATGCCATCATATTATGAGATTCAATGTCAAGGCTTGCGTTTACCAGATGAGGAGCATAACTTTCATGCCTTGGTCATTCTTTTATAATCGGAGGCTTTTGTATACAACGCGTATACGTTCGGAGAGAAACAATGCAGTCAGTCTATATCGTAACGACGTGGGGCCATCTTTTTTTCTCTTCTGCCACTCACGTCCCTCTGCTCGTCGAATACAAGTTGCCTTTCCAAGACCACGTATGAGTGCATCACTGTATACATTTTGTCCTCTCCTTCCTGGGCAGAATCGCCTCTCCCCGCTCTGAAAGGGTGGGATACAGCATTTCATGAGTAGACTGCGTGTGCATATATATATGTCGTCAAGTTATGGAAGGTCTGGACACAGGGCTCCATGAACGAGAAGCCTAGAGGAGACAGGGCGGCTTAAAACCACCTCGCTTTCGTGTTGGTACGAAAGTTCCTTTAAATGTTATCCCGAGGTTGACTCGCCGAGCTCCATAGCTGCCAATATGTTTAGACAAGGACCATATCTGCCCATCTTTCCGACCACTCATCTTTCCTCGTCTTATATGCATTAGGATCTATCATGGTCGGCTGTATGGATATAATGTGCAGGCGGAGAAGATCAAGGCATGGGGCAGAGGACGGTTGATGATTCAACGTCTTTTATCTACACTTTTCATTTTAGCCTGTATATTCTTCCCTCAGCTTCACATTTCACGTGCTATACATCTTTGCGATGCTGCTGCATAGCTTGTAATGTTAGATAATGCCTTTCACACAACACTCTCGCTTAACACAACTGATGACTTTCTGCACGCTGAGCAAACACCTTGGCATACATCTGCCTCCATAAGCAAACTCACTTCCACGCTCAAAAATGAGTCACAGAAAAGGAAAGGCGCAGAAAATATCAGAAGAGGAGTAAGTCATGGGTTTGAAAGCATCTCTACTAACAACGTTCCTGCATCGTCTTGTACTCGGGCCTGGCTGGGTGGACCCTTCCCTCATCGGAACCGGGGTGGCCTGGCTACTGGGGGGGGGCGCGCAGGGTGCTTCCTCGTGCACGGCATTGGTACGCCCTGCGTGGCGCTGGGCGACATGGCACGACGGTTTGTATCTCGCGGCTGTCGGATCATGCTATTTGGTGAGTCTTTTGACCTGGACCAGCCGCGTCCGGCGGCTTCCCAGCTCATGAAATGTCGATATGCCAGACCTCTTTGGAGGGGATACTCGGATGCCCCGCTCGACGTAGAGTAGGACGAAAGGCTGTATATATCACAGACCCTAATCATGCTTGCCTCGTCGTCCCTACGCTGGATCTGCTCTGATGCGTTCCACGTGGTGGGCTACTCGCTGGGTGGTGCCCTGGCTGCCGCCCTGGTAGTGTATTATCCGCACATGCTGAGGTCGGCGACGCTTGTCTGCCCCGGCGGACTGATCCGCGATGCGTACGTCGGTTTCGAGAGTCGCTTCTTGTATTCGACCCAGTCGGGCTGGCCTTGGCTGCACCAGCGACCTGTTCGGTCGAGATCGGAACCCAGTCGCGGGCCCAGCGCTGATGTGCTCGTTGTCTTCGATGAGGATAAGAACACGGAAGTAGTCGGCTTTGACCATGTGCCTCTGTCGGAGGAGCGAGACCGCCCTACCGTGGGCGATGTCACGAGTTGGCAGCCGCGGGGGAACGAAGGGCTCATCTACGCTTTACATAGTACAGTTGGGAACGAACTTGTTTACGCGCAGCATGAAACTCCGTGGGCGCGTCTCGGCGAGCGTCTAGGGGGCTGCTGAGAAGAACGGTGCCGAGATTCCGCCGGGTCTGCCTGGCGGCAAGGTTCGCATCGTCCTGGCAGACAAGGACCCCCTCATCGACAAGGAGGAGTGGATCGAGGATACGAGTGCTTGGCGAGGGAGGCGCTGATATACGTGTCCTGCCTGGGGGACATGAGATTCTCAAAGGAGGTCCTCGTTGCTGAAATAGCTATTCGAGTGTTGGAGTAGTGTGGAGAAATAGGCTTGTGAATGTTTGACAATAGACGGAGAGTCTTCTGGTTTTATCGATGAATGTTATAAAGACGATCAACAGGCCCTAGTGGATAGATGAAGAAAAAGGGAAGGATCAAAGTATGCAAGAATCATAGCCCCCGACTCCCCGGTGTGTATCAATATATGCGTCATGACGAAGAATGCTCATGCTTCGTAAAGGAAAAAAGAAAAGAAAAAAGCCAGAGCCATATGCAGACCCAAAAATATTACCTGGTCCTCCTTCCCTTGCTTACTTGTCTAGACCGCGTGCCTTGACAAATCTGTTGATCTGCTCCTTGGTCAATTTCTCATTGTACTGCTCATAGCACTCGTAAAATGATATGATTTCCTGCGTAGCGTCCACCATGGCGGCGATATCGACGCTGCTCTCGGCCAGCCATGCGGCAAAATGCTGCACCCGAGTGATTCTGGAATCCTCCGGTCTCCGTTTCAGTTCGAAGGGACCGCCCCCGGGCGTAGAAGGAGCATGGTGGTGGTGGTGCTGCTGTTGATGGTGCGGGTGCTGGATATGCTGACCTCCCGCGCGGGCCTGCGCCTGACTGAGGGCAGCTTGGGCAGCAGCGAGTCCGGCAGCGGGCGAATTGTTGCCTGCAAGACCGCCAAGGCCAGCCGAAGACGACGAATTGGGCCTCAGGACGAGAGAGAGGAGGATGGCGGCTAGGGCAATGGTGTGGGGTGCGCAGAAGAGAGGCAGGTCGGTCATGTACGAGTCGTTGATGACGGAGCGGGCCAGGGCGGCGTCCTCTTCGGTCATCATGGGGATCTCGATGCGCAGGGAGGCGACGACGCGGTAGGGCTGGTGGACGAGCAGCTGGGCGTTCATCTCGCTGATGAGGTAGAACTCGCACTCGCCGATGCGCGACGTGTCGAGGCTGATGAAGTCGGACCACAGAGTGCGCGCCTCGGTGACGATGAGCCGGATGTGCTGGGGCGCCTCCTCCATCTTGCATGCCAGGTATACGGCCGTCGTGATGACTAGGTACGGGTTCGTTCGGCGGATCTCGACGCGCGAGTAGAAACGCTTCAGGTAGACTTGGGCCGTGGCCATGCACTGTTGACGGATCTGGATCCTCTTGCTAAGCCGGATCATTTCTGGAGGCCCACGCAATGTCAGCTGAGTGATTGGGGGGAGAAGGGCGACAGAGAGGAGGAATGGGAGTCGAGAGGAAAAGATAGAACGCACGCTGGTTAAAGTATATGGCTAGATGCCTAGTCTGAGGCAGAGGAAACATGCGCACGAGGTCGGAATTCTCATCTTCGAGCTTCTGTCGCATCGACGCCAGCTGGTCCTTGGAAAAGAGCCAGTGGCGCCTCTGTGTCGAGTCCCAGTAGCTGGCTGACATTGATGATGACTTGTGAGGCCGTCACCGTCCTGGGAGCGGCGTAGAGGCGCTGAGCGCGTACGAGTGGAGGAGAACCTCAGAGCATGGATCCCAGAGGTATTGTCCGTGATTCAAGAGATGAAAGAGGATCGTCGTCGGCGTTTGATAGGTCAGGCACCCTTGAGCCTTTGGGGGCGTACGATGATTGAATCTTGATTGGAAGATGGCTAATGGTGATCAAAACGCCTTGTTGCGGGGGGCCGCTTCAAGGCGGCTTATCTCTTATCGCAGGCCATCGGATGTGCACTAAAGGAGGTCTGAGCAGTCCAAAGGTGGCTGACCAGTGACAATGACGGCATTACCTTGTAGTGGGTCTCTTCCCATCGAACGGACCCCCCCCCCCCCTCCAAGCCTCAAGGTTCAGAGGCAGGACTGCCCCTAAGACTTGAGGTCCACTAGTTGCCCCTACGCCGCTGTGCAGGAGCCTAGGTTTGCAGTGCAGGAGCTGGAGCCCTCTACTGGCCTAGTGATACCACCCGCTGGCCTAGTAGTACTGGCCCAGTAGAGCCGCCCGGAGCCGGTGAAGCGAAAAGGGCTGCCTCCCGAGGCTTTACCTTTCGGTTCCCACCTGAAAAGGGTTGGAGCTGTGGCAGCATCATTCCCCTCCCTCCCCCCTTTGGGCATTCGTGATCCTTCTTTTCCTCTTCCCTCTTCACTATCGCTCCTTCTCCTACCGTATTTTCTATTTCCAGAGTCGGTAGGACGCGCCAATTCCTCTATCGACGGTCCTTCCGCGATACCCGATCGGTCCGCTACCCCCAACCACGCGACCTGACACTATCCATCATCGTCACCAACATCGTCATCTGTCTCCAACGTATCATGTCATCCCCGTAACGACGGCCCTTTTACCTGCTCACACGACAAAGCTCGCTATCGTCGACAGGGGGAGAAAACCAAATAGACCAACCGACGGCCCCGTTCTTCGTCGAGACATGCCGCTGCTATGAGCCATTCCAAGGTGCTCGCCAAGGCGGCGCATAGCCTCGAAGAGTCGCAGAATCAGCGCGACGCGCGGGTAGAACAGCTCTGGAGAGAGCTCGAACCAAACGCCGCTGGCGAACTCGACTTCAGAGGACTGAAAAAGGGGTTTCGCAAGATTGATCATCGTACGGGCGCCTGATTTTCTCTTTACCCTCGATCTCTGTCTGGTGCTGATGCCCATTTTAGCGATGAAAAATGCCGACAACATGTTGAAGAAGATCCTCGACGAGGTGGACACAAATAACGACGGAAAGATTCAATATGAAGGTGCGGCGCAAACGGCGTTTGGATGCTGATTATCGCAAATATTCTAACTCTACGATTGTTCAGAGTTCCGAGCCTTTGTCCAGAGAGCTGATGACCAGCTATTCACACTCTTCACCCACATTGACAAGGACGGCAATGGGAGACTCAACCAGCAATCGCTGCAGGCTGCTTTCCGCACTGCCGGCCTGACCGTCTCTAATAAAAGACTGGACGACTTCTTCAACGACATGGACCATAACAACGACGGCTACGTCACATTCAATGAGTGGAGGTGAGTTCAGTGTTGTTGTTTACCACAGTCGGCCTTCGTCATATGGCTTGTGTCTACATCGTGTGGCATTCTCGTCAGCAGAACAGACTTCTTCCGCAAAGCCGATCATCTCAAGAGACTGTCTACTTCAACAAGACGGACACGTGAAACAATAGCTGATAACGGCGATCCCAACCACAGAGACTTCCTCCTCTTCATGCCCGCTCGCGAACACGACTCGCATCTGAAAGCAGTACTATCCTTCTATCTATCGGTCGTCAATGTCACGGCCGAAGGGGATTCATTCGTCAGCGACGATACTCTGGAAGGCTTAGGTACGACAGGCTCCTCTGAATCTCTCTTCCAGTCTCTCTTCGGCTCTCTTGTCAGAGTCGCCTTCCCTTTCGGGCTCCGGACGACACCAGAGTCATCGGGAACATCACCATCAGTGGCCTCGTCCACGAAGACAACAACAACATCAGATAGAACTGGTCTGGGGGCGGCAGAAGTCTCCACCTCCACCTCAACGTCCCGCAAGATGGCCCCCCCGTCTTCTCTGGGGTCGGCAGCACCGCCGGTAGCGGTCGCCGGCGCCGGGGCGGCCTCGTCGCGGCAGTACCAGGGCCAGAAGGCAGTGGCGGCGGTGGCACAAGACGCCGGCGACAGCACCAGCACCAGCACACACCAAGAAATCTCCTCTGAAACGCAGCAGGGGGCTAAGAAGAAGTACTCACTGACCGACTTTGCCCCCGATCCAGGTTACTTCCTAGCAGGTGCCATCGCCGGCGGTGTCTCGCGGACGGCCACTGCCCCCCTCGACCGACTAAAGGTCTACCTACTCGTCAACACAAGCGAACCAAAAAACGCAACGGCCACCGCCGAATCGCTGAAGAAGGGACGTTTCACTTCAGCCACAAAGAGTGCCACAAAGCCCATCGGGACTGCTGTTCGCGAAATCTACAGGTCCGGTGGTATCCCTGGTTTCTTTGCCGGCAACGGTCTCAATGTCATCAAGATCATGCCCGAGACCGCCATAAAATTTGGCTCGTATGAGGCGGCCAAGCGAGCTTGCGCCAATTTCGAGGGTCACGGCGATCCGAGTAAGATTAGCTCCTATTCGAAATTCACAGCCGGTGGACTTGCTGGCATGGTAGCACAGTGAGCTCTCCAACAACCCCCCCTCTCCCCTTATATGCTGCGATAGGGCGGGACTAACATGGCTGCTTAGATTCTGCGTATACCCAGTCGACACACTCAAATTCCGCCTGCAATGCGAGACAGTTCAGGGCGGCCTCAAGGGCAGCGCACTGGTGCGCCAGACGGCCATCAAGATGTACAGCGATGGCGGGCTGCGTGCATGCTACCGCGGCGTGACCATGGGCTTGGTGGGCATGTTCCCCTACAGCGCCATCGACATGGGCATGTTTGAGCTTCTCAAGAAGACGTACCGAAGATGGTACGCGACCTATGCCGGCGTGCACGAGGACGACGCCAACCCTGGCAACCTGGTGACGGGGGCGATCGGCGCCACCTCTGGCGCGATCGGCGCGTCGGTGGTGTACCCGCTCAACGTGGTCCGGACCAGGCTACAGACCCAGGGTACGGCCATGCACTCGGCCACATACACGGGCGTATGGGATGTGACACAAAAGACGATACAGCGCGAGGGTTACCGCGGCTTCTACAAGGGTCTCACGCCAAATCTGCTCAAGGTGGCACCCGCCTTGAGTATAACCTGGGTCGTGTACGAGAATTCGAAGACGATGCTTGGATTGTCATAGCATCACACGCATCGCATCACACACATACGCACATCATCTCTCACATACACACACATACACACACACATACACACACACACACACACTCTCTCTCTCTCTCTCAATTTCTTTTACACAAATAAACATACATGTAGTTGGATGGGCAAAGCGGACAAGGGATCCGAAGGGACGGAGTGGATTGAGCGAATGGGAATGGGAAACAGGATAGAAAACAAAAAAAATCTGGTGTTATATCTCTTTTTTCTTCCAGCCCGGCCTATTTGTATAGTCGTCTTCTCTTCTTTTGTTATTCTTTTGTAGGGCATATTTAAAGCGTTGATCAGAGTTTCCCCAGCAGTCATGTTGACTGCGTGTCTGGCATGGAGATGATGTTGCACTGCCACGGGGAGTAAATAGTACTGATGAAAGATTTATATAATGAGGTTCATATCCACGGGAAGGCACAGAACGGGAGAAAGGAACGAAGGACTGAAGGGCACAAGACCTCATTCAAACACTCGACCCTCGAGGTGAACTCTCTCCTGTCTTTCAATCGTCTGTCTTCGAGCCCAGCTCTGAGATGAGCAGATATCGCTCCCTCCCATACCCTTGCCACACCCTCCGCTACGTAGTATAGCACAACAAGCTGCGTATACAGCCAGAAACGTTCAATCCTGCTCGGACGAGGAACAAGAGCGGAAAAAGGCCACTGCGTTTTTTATCTTAATTTTAATGGAGACAACAACAGAGGAGACAGCAACAGAGATACCGTTGAGTACCTTGAGCCGTCTTACGAGTCCGCCAACGGGGAACTGGACCTCCGATATTCCTCCTGGTGGAGAGGTAGCCTGGAAGAAAAGTCCGTCTCGTGCATCTCGCAGCTCAGAGGGCAGCGGGGGCATGCTCAACAGAGTTTGACGGATCGTCTCTCTGTCGTGCGGTGACCGGGCGCAGGGGTGGTGGAGTCTGGAGAATTTTGTGTATCGATGTGAATACTGTGTCGGGGGGCCAATGCACCCTTTCGTGGGTGAAGAACGAGCGTGCCCTCTTGCGGCTTGATACTCTACTGATCTCTCACGACGACTGCATGTTGTATGCGCTGCTTGGAGTTCGGGCCGTACGGAAGCGGTGGCAACCCGTAACAGCTGCACATTGGTCTCATCTCGTAGACAGCTACTACTCATCACGTATCACAATAATGAGGAGACAGCTGAGCTCCCAGATGGGCCATTGACTAGGAAGAAGATGAATGAATTCGTAAACATCATGACGTAGCATAGATGACACAGGTGACGCCTTTTGAAAAAAAATAAAAAATAAAAAACAACCGTTCCTACAATGGGTATATCGACAAATGAGAGAACGAACAGACCAGGTAGAAGGGAAGAGAGACAGAAGAAGAAAGAAGAGAAGGAGAGAAATGCAACACAAGACGGAGGGAAAGGGAGAATGTGATGGACCCTAGGTCCATGGCAGATCTCGGTTGGATATACTGGTGCAGGTAAGATACGCAACCGAGTCAGCGGCGCGACTGGAGCCGGCGAGATCGAGCTCCAGGCCGCTGCCCATGAGGGGTCTGACGAGGTCCCTGGCCATGGCCTTTAGCTCGTGGATGCGCCCCTCGAAGCGACGCAGGTTGTCACGGCTGTACAGATGGGGGGTGAGCTTGAGGAAGCGCTTGCAGTCGTCGTGGTCGAGGTACGAGGCCGCGTTCTCGGACCCGAGGGTGCGATAGGCGCGTCCGACGGCGGACAGGGGCGGGACGACGGGGGGAGGGGCAGCCGGCTGACGGGACCTGGTGGCCGGGTCCGGGCGGGAAGAGGACGTCGGTGGCGGCTGGGGGGAGGTGTTGTCTGCTATCCACTGGCGGAAGAGGCTGACGGCCAGCCAGTCGAGGTAGGAGGTGGACGGGTGGACGGGGTCGCCGCGGGGGGTGGTGAGGTTGAGGCGGAAGAGGCGGCCCTCGACGCGGCTTACGGCCTCCTCGAGCTCGTCGACCTTGTCCTCGATCATGTCGAGGACGGAGTCGGGCAGGGCGGCCCTGAGACTGCGCTCGCCCGAGGGCCACTGGCCGACGACGTGGATCAGAGCCTCCTGGAAGATGACCTTGCTGTGGGCGAGGTAGCCGAGGCGCAGGTACGAGACGGGGTACTTGGCGATCTGCTTCCACAGGCGCGACTGGAACTGCAGGAGGTGGTGGTCGACGCGGGGACCGACGACGGCGAGGGAGTCGTACTGGTCCGCCAGGCTGAGGAGGCTCTTGCACTGGACGTAGGCGTCAGCGACGTTGACGCCATCCAGGAGGGGCGAGTAGTTGTACATTGTGCGGAAGAGGTTGTCGTAGTCGCGGAGGAGGTCCCTCTCGGCGCGGGACAGGCGGGGCTGCTCCTGCTCCTGCTGCTGCTGCTGTGAAAGGGTATGATGGTGGTGGTGGTGGTGGTGACGACGAGACGACGAGCCGAGGCCTAGGTTGCTCACGGACCGGGAAAAGTCACTGCCGCCGGATACGGAGCGTGACGACGCGTGGCCCGGTTTGGCGTGACGGCTGCGCGACTCGCCGGGCCCGAAGAGCGATGATGTGGTTGTCATGGGGGGCGGTGGTGGTGGTGCACGTCCATTGGTGCTGCCGCTATCCTTCTGCACGAGCATGGGTATGTCGTCTTCGTCGTCGCCCATGTCGAGCTCGTACCTCCACATCTTGTTCCTCCCCGGATACGACCAGATATCGGCAGCATGGCCACCACCACCGCCGCCGACATCGCCATCTAGGGCCGACGCTGACGGGGTGGGGATGCCATCCTCTCCGATCTTGGTGAGCTCGTTCCCGCTGGGCAGGGTGGCGCGGACGGGCCGCGCCTTGGACCACGGCTCCGAGGTGCTCGCCTCGAAGAAGCCGCTGCAGCGGGCCAGGGTGTCGCGGTGCAGCAGGTAGCGCTTCTCGACGGGCCCGGCGCGGATGACGATCTCGACGTCGCCAGACTGCGAGAAGACGGGGAAGTCATTGTCAGGGATGTAGGAGGCTCTTCCCCCTCCGCCCGTGTGGGAGCGGTTATACCGCTTTGCGCGCGAGAGGGAGGAAGAGTGTGGTGCCGCCACCACCGTCGACGCCGCCGTGGGACGGGAACTGCTACTGCCGCCTATGACGGACGAGGCGCCTCGGCGGGAGAGGGATGAACTCGTCGTGTCGGGTTGGGATACCATGTCACCAGAGGATGATGAGGAGGGGTGACAGCGGAATCTGCGCCCGCCGTCGTTCCCTTTCTCTTGTTCTTTGCTTTACCTGTCCTCAGCCGTCTTGCGCGCGCGCGAGAGTCTCTTCTTCTTTTCTTGTAGCGTCGTGAGGGGCCGGGGTTGTCGTGCAGATAGGGAAGTGAGATCAGGCAAGTACTAGCAAGAACAGATGCACAGATGAATGGAGAAGACGCATCGTCCGGCGTGTGCGGGAAAGTTGAGAGAGAAAGAGAGAGTATAGTATTTTCTCAGGGTTGGAAAGGAAAAAAAAAAAAGAGGAAGTGAAAATGATCAAGTGAGCAAGCAAGGGAAGTCGGAGGAGGGGAGCGAAGATCGGTACTATGTGGGCTCTTCACTCATGACGGGGTTACGTTACCGGGGGGGGGGGGGGGGGTGCGGTGGTTTGGTTTGGTTTGGGTGAGGGCTACGTCGAGAAATAGTAACCAGCTGATGCTGCTTTGGCTGGATTTCAAGTCGCTTGCTAATTTCTGTACATGTGTGTGTGTCCACACTGATTTCCCCCATCATCAGCTGCCAACAACGAGTGGCAAAGACTTCATCCCCCCCAACCTCATCCAGGTTCCTGTAGCAAGACCGAGAGCGGAAGGACCTATTATGTTTATGGACCCCCCCTCTCTCCCTTGCTAAGGCGGACCCTCCCCCCCCCCCCCCCCCCCCCTTTCT
>NW_023336198.1:872395-884642 GCF_012550715.1 Geosmithia morbida
CCCTTTCTACTTGGCCAACTTGCAAAACGAACCAATACTCGGGCTTTATCTGTCTCTGGTCCGCCAAACGTGCTGCTCGGATGCATGCAGGAGTTGCACGTACTCACTCGTACGGAGCATCCATACTCTCGTATGTACAGAGTTGCAAGGATCAGAAGTAGGTCCACACTCGTACCAGTATGCCCCTACCATTTCTCGCGTGCTGTCTCACTCTGTGTTCAAGATCCTGTCTCGGCTCGTCAGCACCGCATGGGATGATCTGGGAACTGATGAGAGCAGCCATAGCGCTATAATAGTCCGCGCTACAAGTGCCAAACAGCATTATTATCTACTCAAGGACCAACACCAACGGCCCGTCCCTCATCCCGTCATCCCATCCCGTCACATGTCGACCTCGCACGCGTCGGATAAGGGCGTCACACTCCCTCGACTCTCATGCGTCCTGCCCCGTCCCCATATGGCATACGGCCACGAGCACAGCCCAGATAAGCGAGACGCATAATACGAGCGAGGCCGATCGAGAGAGAGAGAGAGAGAGTCGAGAAAGAGAAGAAAAAGATTGTGTGCGCCACTTGGACCCGGTCCATTTCCCCGGAGAGATAGAGTGGCGCAGGTGGCGCATAAATTGGGACTGAGCTGTGGCTGAGCACCTGTATACTCTCCCAAGTTCTTCGTAAAGCCGCGTTGAAACCAGCTCCAACGTCATCGCTACACCCTCAAACCACGCACGACAACGACGAGCCCGACCGATCCTCGGCGCTGACCCCCTCCCTGACACCGCAATATACTCTGTATGGATTCACGCCAAGGCCACGGGGCTCGTCGGTGTGCCCTCCCTTCTCGCG
The DNA here is from genome assembly GCF_012550715.1 of Geosmithia morbida. Classification (NCBI taxonomy): domain Eukaryota; kingdom Fungi; phylum Ascomycota; class Sordariomycetes; order Hypocreales; family Bionectriaceae; genus Geosmithia; species Geosmithia morbida. The sequence goes on from NW_023336198.1 coordinate 873,241, forward strand.
TCTGAGCAGCAAGGCGAGGAATGGGGTCCAGGTCGCCCACCAGGTTCCTCAACAGCGTGACCCGGCCCGTTGCTGTGCTCGACTTCAAGGAGTCCCTGGACGCGATATGCCGTCCCCAATTCCCGGCCGCCAGCTGGGCCCAGCGCCGGGTGCCCGTCCTGGCCATCAGCGGCGGCGTCGACTCCATGGCCCTGGCCTTTCTCTTCTCCGAGCTCCAAAAGACCTTTCCCGGTCTGCAGCTGGGCAGCTACCCCACGCACCCCGCCTGCGCCGTCACCGTCGACCACAGCCTCCGACCCGAGAGCGCGGACGAGGCAAGAGAGGTGGCGCGCACCGTGCGGGGGATGGGCAGCATCAAGTCCATGGTGCGTGCCATCCGGTGGAGGGATCTTCGGAGGCGAGGGATCGACCCGGCCACTCTGCCCAACATCGAGAGCCTGTCGCGCCGTCTGCGCTACCGGTGGCTGGGCCTGACGTGCCGGGCGCTCAAGAGCCCGTTCCTATTCACCGCGCACCACGAGGACGACCAGTACGAGACGCTGCTGATGCGCCTGCTCGCAGGTCACGGCTACCGCGGTCTCCAGGGCATCCGCTCCGCAAACGACATGCCCGAGACGGACGGTATCTACGGCGTCCATAAGAGCGGCCTGCTGGTCGACCAGAAGAGTCCGCAGCCGCTGGTCAACTTCCGTCCCACGGTGCGCGAGACCAAGAAGCTCCGCCACATCTTCACGGACGACAAGGACGCCGGCGGCGGCGACGTCATGCTCGACTGGGACTCCCTGGACGGCATCCACTTCCACCCGCAGACCCCCCCCGCCAACGAGCCGCTGCTGCCCTACCTCACGCCCCTGAGCACCGAGGATGGTGGCGTCCAAGTCTACCGGCCGCTCCTGGGCTTCGGCAAGGACCGCCTGCGCGCCACCTGCGAGGCCAACGGCATCCCATGGTTCGAGGACAGCACCAATCAGGACGAGACCATGACGCGCAGGAACGCCGTCCGCCACCTGGTCGGGAACTACACCCTGCCCCGGGCCCTGCAGAAGCCCGCCGTCCTCGCCATGTGCCATCGGTCCCAGAGGCGTCGGCGTCTCGAGGAAGCCGAGGCCCGGCGTCTGCTGGTGCGTGCCGCCGTGGCCAGGGACTTTGACTCGTGCGCCGGCACCCTCATCATCGACCCCCCGACACTCGGCGCCCGAGACATCGGCAGCGGCAGACCCAGGCGGCTGCACGACGATGCGCGGAGGGAAGCACGCAGGCCGCACCAGCGGCTCATCGCCGCCCTGGCAACCCGCCACCTCATGAGCTTCGTCACCCCCGAGAAGAGTCTACCGGCCCCATCGACGGTAGGCACCGTGGTAGACCGTCTATTTCCGGACCTAGCCCCCGAACCGCCAACAGGCGCCCCGGCCGCCTTCTCCTTCTCAGGCGTGCTCTTCGACCCCATCGTCAGACCAGGCACGCCGACGAAATGGCTCCTATCCCGCGCACCCTACAGGTCCAGCCTCCCAGCGCCGGACTTCTCCGTCGACTGGCGGGACTGCAGCACCCCGCCGCCCACGGACGAGGAATCGACGTCGGGCCTCCTGGACACGTGGGCCGAGAAGTCCCACGGCTGGCGCCGCCTGGTCCACCCCAAGATGTGGGACGGCCGGTACTGGATCTCCCTCGCCAGCTGCGTATCCGAGCGCTTCCATGTGCGCCCCTACCGGGCCGACCGCGCGCGCGAGTTCCGCGCCTCCCTGCCGCCCAAGACGCGCGCCCGCCTGGAGGACCTGCTGAAGCACTACGCCCCCGGCAAGGTGCGCACCACGCTGCCGGCGCTGTACAGGGCCGACACCGGGTCGGGCGACGAGAGGGAGAGGGTGAGGGATGAGCACCTCGAGATGCTGGCCCTGCCGTCGCTGGGCATACGGCTCGACGGACTGGACCGATGGGTCAAGTACGAGATCAGCTACAAGAAGGTCGATGCTACGCTGCTGGGCGGTGGCAGGGGCACGTCTTCGCGTGGTCCGCTTGTCGGATACCGGGGGACTGTGGGACTGTCCAGGCGGAGGAGGTTGCAGAGGATGCGGCATCCTTGAACTCTTCATCTTCTCTCCTTCTTCTGAATTTGTCTCATCATCATCCTTTTTTCTTTCAGATGATGTGATGTGGAAGATGAAGAGAGACGGACTTGGAATATGGCAGATGTAAAAACAAGAAGGAATAAGCCAGAATATGAAAGATGCAAAGAAAACAAGGAATACTAACAAGATGGAAAACGAAAAACCAAGGAGAGACCAAGAATATAGAGGATATGTGAGAGGAGAAAAAAAGTATATCCAAAAACAGTATATCAAGGAAATGTCGATAGCCTGGGACAACAGGGTCAAGTATTCCAGCCAGCATTAGATAGATGGACATCACCCTTCATCTGCCTGTTGCGTTGTCCCATTTTTGGTGCCCAAAAGAAATATCTGATACCACTCAACAAAGCACACCCACCACAAGTCGTATATAATATATATATATATATATATATATATATATATATATGTCTTTATACTATGTTTTCTTTATTCCGTTATATGCGTAAATGATCCTAAATTCAATAGTCTGACATGGTGGTCCCCTCGACAACTTACAAGCACGTATAGACTCAATGACGGCGACGATGGAACTGGTATTCAGCCACCCTCCTCCCATCACCCACCCCCCGACGGCGACTCTCGATCACCAACACGCCGGCCTCGGAGCGGGCCCCTCGACGGTGCCTTTCCGGGGGCAGCGTGAAGGTGATGCCCCTCGGCAGAGGCACCTCGTTGTACGACCTGGCGGCGTCGAGGACGTCCCTGCCGACCATGTGATGCCGGACGGCGTGCTCGACGAAGTGGAAGTCGGGCCTGATGACGAGCTCTCTTTGCCCGGGATCGAGCAGGTGAGTGGCCAGGTGACGCAGACGCCGGACGAAGTGAGCGGCGGGATGGTCCCCGTCGGCGCGGTCGCGGGGGAACTGCTCCCAGCAGAACCAGCAGACGCCGTTGTCCGGATACGTGCCGCCCATGTGCGACAGGACGTGGTCTATCCACTCCTCCTGCTCGTGGGCACGGAAGCGGGCGTCGCAGGCGCCTATGCTGACGAGGTCGCACAGTAGCGGAGCGGGTGCCTCGACAGAGGAGGCTGACGCCGACCCGACTGCCCGGAATATCGAATGCATAACAGCCCTTGTCAGCCTTTTTCCGGGAAAGGGAGGGGGCAGAGGGAAAGGGTATGTGTATGTTACCGTCGGGGACGGATTGCCCGTTTGCACTGGTTGCGTCATCGGCGTGGCTGTCTGTGGTGACGGTCGCGCTATCATCTTCTTGACCATGGGCAGGGCCCGCGCGGCGACAAGCTTCGAGGTATGCTCTGCTACGGCGCCTCGAGCCTTCAACCTCTGTGAGGAACTTGTATATGTCGGCCTCTTCCATGACGCTGCAGAATGTTGTAGGGTGGCGAGGTTGGGCAAGAGGCCGGAAAAGAAAATATGTATATGCCTGATGAAGGTGAATGGAGGAGATGGGAGATGGATGGCGGGAAGCACGGAAGCGTCCATGGTTTGCAAGAGAAAAGAAAAGGTAAGAGAGGGAAGAGAAGAAGGAAAGGAAAGAAAAAAGGTAAACCAGATGTCGTCTACTTTTATAAGGCTGGACAGCCAACAGAAAAACAATGAACAGTGAACAGCAGTGAATCTTATCAGTGATTCCCCCCCTCTTTTCCTCAGCCTTCTGAGATATTACCTTAACGATGGGAGGAAGAGGGACGTTCAAGAAGATGGTATATTCTGTCATGCATGGCCAGCTGATATACCAGAGAGGGGAAAAAAAAGGTCAACCAGTCATCGCACTCTCCATATGTTGTATAACACATATATTCCAAGGGGGAAACCTCCGAGAAGTAGAGATACTTGAGAGAAATGACACCCTATACGACCAACAGAGTGAGAGAGGGAGAGGGAAAGACACGACGCCTACGCTGCATTCGGACCCAAAGGAAGAGATGGAGAGAGGCAGATACGTCGGGACATGGATGGATCGATCCATCCACGGTAGGGAGAGTGGAGAGTGGAGGGTGGAGGGTGGAAGGGGGAGGAGAGTGCTCGTCTCTACGCTGTATAATATGTATGTATATGATACATGTGGAATGAGAGACGAACCGTACTGCGTCATGAAGGGTCCTGAGGAGGAGGGGGGTGGGGGGAGATGATTATTCTCACGCAACCGCACGAGTGAGAGGCAGGGATGAGTGGAGAGAATAGGGTGTAAAGAGTTGGCAGGGGAGGAAGGAGAATCAATCATCGGATTTACATAACACTCTAGCCTTGCAAATCACATTGCGAAAGTGTAGATGCCCACCAGTCTCGTCGCCATACTTGATGATGCCCGGGAACGCCACGCAGCGAACCTCTCTCCCGACCAGGGCATCGTCGGCCTCGTCCTCCTCACCCCCGCCGCCAATGTCCTCCATCGTGTCCGTGTCGAAGGGGATGCGCTGGTGAGGGAGCACAGGCGGGAAGTACACGCGCAGCACGGCCTTCTGCACCGCCAGTAGACGGGCCAGGTCGATGGCAGTGCTGACCAGCGCGCGTAGGCTAGAGTCGCGCGGAGTCTCTGGGCTCGTCGTGGTGGTCGCGGTCGTGATACTGCTGCTGCTGCTGCTGTTGGCAGTGGTGATGGAGTCCATGATGCGGTTTATGCGCGACGCGACCTTCTCTGCAAAAGCCGCCGTCTCGTCTGACAGACGCTGTGGTGCCTCGCGGCGGATCAGGGCCAAGGTTGACGACCGCCACTGGTTGACGGGTTCTTGGTCGCCAGCTTTTTTATGATGGAGGTTTTCCATAACCCGTAGGTTAGCATACATGCACGTCGTCGAGCTGTCAAGAGAAGACGGTGGAAATAAAGATGGAAAGAAAGTGAGGGGAAGGAAAAGGGTGCAGAGTGACCGAGGCCACGTACCAAAGGATAGTAGCAGCTTCTCCATGTCGTTGAACTGAGCCGTCTGGTCATCCGACAGTCCGACGTAGTACGCGTTGAACACCATGTCCACCAGTATCCTCGACGCCACCGACTGCAGCAGGTGCACCTTTGACGGCGCCTGGCCGCCGGCCCCCCGCTCCTGTAGGAACAGTGTGGGTGCCAGGTCGAGCAGCTCGGCGTCGTCGACGTCGTTCCCCGCCGTCTTGGTGGACAGCCTCGCCCTGCGGAAGTTGGTGATGACCCAGTTCTGCAGCCCGTTGGCCAGCCTGGCCATGCCGCGCACCACGTCCTCGTCCGTGGCCTGCCCGTGCGTCCTGGTGCTCGTGCTGACGAACTCCTTGAGCCCGCGCACCTGGGACCGGAGGCGCCGCGCCTCGTCGTCGCGCTCCTGCAGCTGCCGCCGCAGCACGTCCCACCCGCGCCGCAGCTCGTCCCGCTCGGCCGCGCGTGTCTCGACCTCCGACCGGAGTAGCCGTACCTCCGTGTCCGCCCGGAGGAACTGCTGGTGGAGCGCGCTGTGCTTAGCCTGCCAGAACGCCGCCGTCTCGCTCTCGCTCTGGCTCAGCCTGTCGAGCCGCTGGTTGAAATCGCGCTCCATGGCTGCCATCTCCCGCTTCAGCTCGGCTATCTTGTCCATGTCGCCCTGCTGCTGCTGCTGCTGCTGCTTGTCATCGTTGGACGAGGAGGAGGGGGACGATGACGGTTTCTGCCTAGGGGTGGGTCGCGTTCGGCTGCCGCCGCCACGGGATCGGTCCCTCTGCTGCTGCTTCTGGGAATCCCTGGATCGCGTGTGGTTGCTGCTGGTGCCGAGGGCGTCCTCCCTTTCGGCCGGGAGGGTTACGCCGCCGTCGGGAGGGCCAGACTGATCTTCGGGGGTGGCGCTGCTGACGGCGGCGCGGGGCGGCAGGGTGGGAAGCCTGCCTGCTGCTTCCCCCTCTTTATTCTGCTGATCCCGATCCTTGTTGGCCCTGATGCTGTCTCGCCTTTTGCTGCTGGTAGCCGTGCTGGCGTTGCTTTGTTTGGTGGTGGTGGTGGTGGTGTGGGGTTGCGATGATGACGTTCGTCCGCCGCCGCCGCCGCCGCCGCCGCCGCCGCCCCGCCGCTTCTCGGATGGATTCATCGGGGGCGCGATATTTTGTTGTTCCGGATGGGGCATTTGTGGTTGGACGCAGTCTCTTGTCTATGTCGTTGGCAGCGGATACCTGCAGGCATGTTTGCAGCATTTAGAGCATGCCATGCGACGCGCGTGGTGGAGACCTCTCTTTCTCTCTCTCTGTAAACTCTGGTGCGTGGCCCCCTGTCTTGGTCGTGCTCGAGTTTCTGTCAACCGCTGATCGCAGTGTCTGGTGATGTTGAGCTACTCGAGCTGATGTACCGGCATGTCTTTTCTGATAACAGCGAGTTGTGTGAGGGGGCGGAGGAAAGATGACGATTGAGGGGCCGGCGATGGGGCTGCTGCCTGGGAGGTGGTGACGGCGGCGTTGTAGTATCAGAGCTTGTGGAGCTTCAGTATCTTCTCTTTCTCATCACGCGTTCACTATTATTACATGATGTGGTAGTAATAGCAGTAATAGCAGTGATAGTAGTAATAGTAGTAGCAGTTCTTAGTAATACATGCATGTACGGGAAGAATGCCATGACAAGAATGCTCATACAAGCTCATACAATACACCTTCCCTCCCTTCTTTCCCCTTTCCTCTCATTCTCTCTGCTGTGCATCACCTTTTCCCGTCCGCCCAGGCAGCATACATGTATGCGATACCATGAATGATTGATGTACACGCAACGCATACAAATGTGCATAGTATTACTCGTATATGTAGCATAGCAAGACTTAGTCGAAATGAATCTCACCTTCCACCTCGTAGGCCTGATCCCCATCGCTCCCCTCAACCTTTATGGCTCCCATCCGACATATGGCCACGGTTCGCACAGACAGCTCCTCGGCCCACACATAGTCTTTGTACCGGGCAATCAGGTCGCGTGCGTCAAGCTCCAGACGCTGCCTCGATTGTCGCCGCCGCTGCCCGTCATCCTGCTGCTGCTGCTGCTGCTTCTTGACATAGATGGTGTTCACCACCGTAGCATGCAGCAAGAGCGGCCTCCTGTCGTCTGCCATGACCCCGGCATCCAGGAAGCTCTGGCGTAGCAGCTCGCAGAACCGCCGCAGAACGCCTCCCCGATCCACGGGCGGCACGTACAGCACCGTTGTGGCTGATGCTCTGCGCATGGCTTCGAGACCGCGCATCGTCAGCGACAAGGGTGGCCGTTCCTCCCCCTCCTTGTCCCCTCCCTCTTGCTGTGCCGAAGCCTTGTCGAGGATATCTCGTAGACGCATACTCTGTAAGACGGTGATGGCGCGAGATATAGCTCCCGGTTCACGCAGGCTCATGACGCCGAGCGTCAGGTGGAGAGTCCCCGGTGGACGCACCGCCTGCTCAGGGATGACGGTGCTTCTCTTGCTGCTGGCGCCGACGCCGCTGACGTCGGCCTTGAACGATGACAAGCTCCGGCTCAGCTGGGGACCGGATAGTGGTATGCATAGGAAATGTGTGGGCGGTGGTGGTTTTGGTGGCATGATGGTTGTTATAGGTTGAGTTCGAGTGCTGCCGCTTCCATGTGGCGAGAACTTCGTCGTGTGGTGGCTGCAGGGTAAGATGAGTCGGCCAGGCTGGCCTATCAAAGGAACGCTTATACGTTGAAGACGAACAGACGAGCAAGATTCATACTATTTCGGGGATCACGTATAAGCATTTATATAAGCATATAGTACCCGTGTGGAGGATGTTTCCAATTGCGCCTTATCGGAGCCTCGACTTCTCCGTGGTGCCATCCTGATTATTCCTACAAGAGATAGATAGCTGTCGCTCATTGCGTACATACTGGCAAAGCTCATGGCGTTCTACCCGGGGCGAGCACATGTGAGCAGAGCCGAGGCTTTCGCGTGGCACTGATGTTCAATCTGATCATGTGTATCTTGTCGAGGAGAGCGAGAAGCGAAGCAGGTACCGTGACCACCAAGGTTACGGCATCCGCCTTGAGGAGTAGCTTGCGATTCTCCTCGGGGGTTACAAGGCGGCGGAGAACCATGTCCTCCGTCCTGTTCTAGGGAAGATGAACTGGAAGGCTCAACTTCCGCCATGCCGTCCTTCTTTGCCGGCATGTTAGGAATCCCCAGGAAACACTTTCCATTCCGGGTCTGAATTTGAGAAGATGAGGGGAAATGGTACCCGGCCGAGAGAAGAATGTTGTGGAGGAGAATGCAGTGTTTTGACCTCTCGTCAGATCATTGGCGGTAGACATCGCCACATCGACGGTGTCCCGAGCTTTTGATAACAGAGAGCTGGCTCCTTACACTGTAGGGTTCATGCTGGGAAGCTGTAGAATCAGCCAGCCAATTTTCTAGCACGCAACAGCATCCGCTCGTTCCGTTATGCAATATCCCGGCTCGAAACAGCATGCAAGGCGTCGAGGCATGGCGGTGCTTCGGTGTCGACCGAGCGGGATCCGCTCCAATGGTCCATGCCCTCGGCATCCAGCCATATTGCTTATCGACACCAGAAAGCCCCAGAGTAACGGTACTGTGAACCGAAGAAGCAGGACAGCGGCTGAATTCCATGGGTTCCCTATCCATACATGGATTCTAAGGACTTCTGGATAAGGATGTTCTCGTTTCGGTGGATGCCTATCTTGCTTTGAGTCGATATCTCGAATCGTAGTTGATAGCCCTCGTAATGTCCGGCACGGTCTTTGGGGCTTATTTCTTTTTTACTTGTCGAGTTTGCCTTTCGCTCGGAATGAGAGTCTCCTCGGATGACTTGATTACCACTCGCTGCCCTTGCACGGTGTTCAAGTTCTCGGCTTGTGGTGAGTCCATCCTGAACCCGTCAGAGTACAGGGCAGCAGGTTAAGCACTCTCTGTTTGCATATGGAGGGAAGATGTGGTGCGGATAACCCCTAGGCGACGGAGGTCGGGAGTCAGGGGCGAAATTGGTCAACACTGCTTGTCAGTTTGACACGCCGCGAAGAGCTTTCCTGTTCCCCCTTCGAGGTCAAGAAATCGGGGCTTTCTGATATATCTGCGGCGATTGGCAAGGACACGAAGGGAATTGCTGCCGAGGTTCGAGTGGCATATGCCGATCAGATGAGGGAAGGTGTGGCAAGGGCGATCGAACAGATGCCGACGACGACTGGGGGATTGATAGAATGTTTGTCGGAGAGGAAAGGAGAGGTAACTTGATCTTCGAAACCGTAAGACCGTCTCGGCAAGTAGATGAGATGACGAGGCATACAGATATCACTGGCTGACTTTGTGGTTCGAAACTGAGGTTCCAGTTAGCACGCATGGCGGAAATTACTGGATCGAAGGTCCTTTGACGTAGCATCTGCGCACATGGCTGAAAACCCCGGACAAGTGTAGGTATATGTTTGGTCTGCGCCAAACAGTTCGAGTCGAATCACTAGATAGCTGACACGGACCCTGGCTCCGGCTGATTGTATTCGACGGCCAAGGAGGCCCATGTGGAGGAGGGGTGCAGCGAGTAAGGGGAAGCTGTTGCAGTGTTCAGCTTCTGCGAGCCCCTTCCGTGAACCGGGTCACAAATTACACCCTCTTCTGTGCCTGACTATGAATATCAACCCACATATTAGGTACACACCCCGGCGAGATCCGAAAACCGTACGAGCAGGACTGGAAAAGGAGCTTCCGTCGGTGAGGAAAGGAGGGGCTGCACCTTGTGCCTGGATATGCATGGTATGCGGCAACCGTCTAGTTTCTCCGAGCCGCACAGCATGGAAGCCGGTAAAGAAGACCAGTTCTGATCCAGGGTTGAAGCGATTTCATGACTTGGACCAGTCTTGTCTTTACGATCCAGCAGTGTACATAGGAAGTATAATACGTGTGAGAGAGGAAATGTGCACACACACACACATATATATATATATGTATATGTTAAATATATATTGGTCTCTCTATGCAAAAGAAAAGAAACGACTAGAAGCCTTAAAACGCCAGACGATGGAATCTACAAAGCTGAAGCAGAAAATGCCAAGGGAAAAACAAGGGAACGTTTGTTTGTTTGTGTGCGCGAAATCACTGTCGCAAAGCCCACTGCTCCTCGCCGTACCGGATCGCCATGGGCCAGCCGAGCATCATGCTGATTCCAACCGCGTAACTGTACATGGCGGGAAAGGTCAGCAAGCCGATCCAGCCTAGAAGACCGGAAGAGAGTGATAGAGAAGGAGAGAGGAGGAAACATACGTCGGAATCTGGACGCTGACCCTGCGAAGCTGCTTGCCCCAATCGGCCTGGTGCTGTGCAGAGTACTGGTAGGTGCGGGTAGCCGACGAAGCCAGACGACGCTGGATCGTGCGAGAGGCCAGAGTCACGGCGGGCCTCATATTGTCTTGTTTCGTTACTTTGACGAGGAAAGGAGGAGTTGCCTTTGGAGTAGCGAGGTAGTAGATACACCGAGGATGTAGGGTGATGATCGTGAGCGTGGAGGCAGAACCGGAAGATTGGTAGTTGAGAAAACTGTTTGACGGATAGATGTCTTTGTCCTCTGTTTCTCTCTTTCAGGAGGGGAGGGGACACGAACAATACTTATACGACTTCCTCTCTCCTTCTCCATCCCATGGGATAGCATCATCCATCAATTCCCAGACAGTCGGGAACCAGGCCCAGATCCCTCAATATCCCGAGCCAAAGTCAGGCCACTCGACTCCTCGCGGTCTCCATTCTTGGTCATGCGGAGCGCACATAAGAGAGGGAGAGGTAGAGGACAAGGGGGGGAGTGTATATTGCAATAATACGAGTAAGCTGCTTTAAACACTGTCATTGTGGCCTGATGGCCGTCTCCAACAGAACACCCACCGATGGAGCAGAAATGGTTTATCACGCCACTCTTCCCATCCGGGGTATACACCGTGCGTGTGCACAGGCCGGAGCCACCCGCTTATACTTTGAAGGGGGGGAAAACGTGACGAATCAACAGCTTCTCATTATTACGCATTTCTTATTTGGGTCAGATTTTCCCACTTGTCTCATTCCAAAACTCCGTACGCATCTTTCATGTGTTCCTATGTGTGTTTTACTAGTAGAATGTAGCTTCTAACTCGTTTTCACCATGTACAGCCACAGGTACCCTCCCGACACCCATTGTATCTCTTCCCCCCAAGACCCGCCGTCGGGAACGCACCCGGAGGAGGCCCGCATCTAGTTCCCGGGCCTTGCCTCTTTCGTCTCCAATATCGGTAGGAGTGGCATCCAAGACCTTTTTTCTCTCTCGCGATTCCTTCCGTTCCCCTAGTCCAGGTCCCACAACCCGCAAAGATCTTTCCTTCTCGGTCTATGACCATTGTCCCCCCCCCCCCCCCCCCCCCCCCCCCCCCCCCCCCCCCCCCCCC
>NW_023336198.1:885287-912914 GCF_012550715.1 Geosmithia morbida
CCCCCACTCTCCCCCAAACCTCGGGTATCACGGAATTGCGATATACGAGTACAAGATGCAGATGGGCCTCGAACCAAGGTGACGAGATGAAGGGTCCCGGAGGGAAATGGCAAGTAACGCCAGAGCATAAGGGGAGAAAAACGAAGACAGCAGAATAGCAGAGTACAAACGAAGGGCACCATCCAAGGGGAAAACCCATGACAGGATAGAGGACGACAAGATGAAGGGGAAAAAACGCTGTCGCCTTTACCCAACCGTCTGGCCGCTCTGCTCTCGTGCGCTGCAGACGCAGCGTGCGCACGCGCGCATGCTCATGCTCACCGAATCTCTAATTCTATATACATGTATCATCAAGCCGACGAGTGTTCCGGAACATTTACAATCCAACTCGTCTCGCTCGCTCGCTCTCGCTCACTGTGCCGCGCAACCTCCCCTTCACCCCTATCTCGCTCGTATTGCAGGGAGGTAATTCGACACATGCTGTTCGGCCATTCTGCCAGCTAAGCCAGTCGTTCATCCGACCAGCCTCACCCTGAGGGGCTCCTAGATAGTCATGCCTACGACCATGACATTGTGCTCCCTCCGACTGCCCATCTTCACCTGTACCTCCATTAATGACGCCAAAAGTGGAACACGAAAGATTGAACAAGTAGATGAGAGAAGAAAAAAAAGGGCCTAGACCATAGTCCCTTGATGCCAAATTTCCAGGTTTGGTTTGGTGATCCTGGAGTGTGCCTCCTTGGGGGCAGAATGTGATCACGGGGCAATGGCGATTGGATGTGCGAAGCCGGTCCCATATCGTGAACGATCTACCCCGCGAGAGGCAGTTTTAACAACCACGTCTTAACCGCCTAGTTACTCACTTCCTCGTAGTGTCGTCGCGGTGCTATAGAAGAAAAAAAAAAGAGGAGGGGCGCCCGTAGTGCAGCCCCTTGTCCCATTGAAGAAGAGAGGAAATAAAAGAACAGGGAAACAAATGAAGATGACAAGGAGAACTACCAGAGTTGTGTCGTGTGGGATGATGGCAAAACCTGTTTACTCGCCGAACTGGGCGTAGAATGCCCTCAGGCCCTTTTCGGCTCGAGAGTATTCGGACTTGAGAATGCTCGTCGTCTTCTCAATCTTTTCTAGCATCTGCTCCTTGTCTTGGTTCGGCGTTCCGTCGAGGTTCTCGAGCTTCCCGTAGCGCTGGATCTTTTCGCATGCGTCGCGGACCTTGATGAGGCCGATGGTAGCGGACGAGCCCTTGAGGAAGTGACCGAGCCTGTAGATTTCGTCCATGTTGCGCTCCTCACTATGGAAACGGTGGGTGTTAGGACGCAGGTAAAGAGTGATCGCATAGGTCTTATGACGTCTGCTGGTTGCTTCTTACAGTGCTTTGTCCAGATCTTGCAGAGTCTCCTCAACCTGGTCAAAGAAACCGAAGATAATGGACACACTGAATTCATGATCGTCGGCGTCGTCCATCTCTATGATCTGACTAAAGGTCATGATGTCCAAGGCATCGCTGGGGAGGAACTGTTGTGCGGGGGTCTGCATGTTAGCAAGTTGAACGGGAGGAAAGGAACGGAGACAGGCAAGGGAGGCAGGTGTTTGCGGCTGCCAAGTAAAGCGCGGAGTTGTGAAGGGGGAAGAAACAGGGAGGATGGGAAGAAGAGGGGAGACGATGAAAAAGGAAACATGTACGTCGCTAATGTCTGCAGTCATGGTTGCGGTGCAATGTGCGTCGGTTGGTTGAGAGAAGGGTTGTCGTCTGGCTCGGCTCGGCTCGACGAGAGCTAACCCGGACTCGACCAATGTGTGACCGGGCCGTGGGGGGGCAGTGGACAGTTCCTGGTGATGTATGGGATGGAGGGGGAAGAATAATAGAGAATCGACGGCGACCGGAGGGATGAACCGAGGAGATGCGCAGACGCCCAAAAGCAGGAAGGCTAGGTATGGGGCGGAAAGAGGATCCGGGCAGTAGCAGTAGTGTAGCCGTATTTGTCAAGAGAAGAGGTTCGAGGTAAAAGTCAAAAGGAGTTTGAAAGAAGAGAGGAGGAAGGGGAGGGGTCGCTTTCTCTCGGCAGCGGGATTAGGCCCAGGGCTGCTGCTGCTGCTGCTGAAAATCACCCAGTGTCAGTGGTGTGCTAAAGAGTCCGGTACTATTAGTCGTCCGCAGGTACTAGTGACACTACCCGCTACCGGAACTGGACTCTATAGCAGTAGATAATAGCGGGTAGTAAGGTTGGTATTCGCATGTATTGCTTCTCTCCGCCTAGGACGTCACCGAGCAGCAGTAGTGGCTTAGTTGCTGTGATATTATGTGAATGGCCCGGTCGGTAGTGGTGTGGCTATATTACGCCTAGTACGGATGGAGTACTGGCAGTGGTGAAGCAGTACTCTGCACTTGGTGGAAGTGTCAGTGCTAGCAGTGGTACTCTGTCGGGAAATGAGGTAACCGGCTAGTAGAGAGGAGAGGAGGACGAGAGAGAAAAAGGCAGTCGCACAAAAAACTTCGATATGGAGTAGTAATACTCGCGAAAACACTTGTGTTATTGCCGAATAGCACGTAGTCGACTTCTGGGTCTCTTAGACTGCAGACGTACAAAGACGTAGCCAACGAGCAGGGGTGCGAATGAGACAGCGATGGGGTCTAGTCGGAGAGAGGCAGGGCTTTCGAATGGGTGGTTGCAACCTGGGCTACGTTGGTGGTGGGGATCAAGGAGAGGAGCATGTGATGAGCGAGTCTTTTTTCTTCGCTCTCTTCTTTCCGTGTGTAATGTGTGTGTTTCTTTTTCCTAGCGAGGAGGTACTAGTAGTGGGTGGTGGAGTAAAAACGGTCTAGAAGCCAGACTTTGTTTTTTTCTTCTATCACATTTTCCCCATCTTCGCCGAGTTTGCGTGCACGTCGAGGACGATAGAGACGAGGTCCTGTCCTTACCTGTCCTTGCTGAAGTAGGGCCAGCTGAAATATGGAAGTTGTCCTCTTTTGGATAGAAAGAAATGGAAGAGGATGAAGGAGGGGTGATGATGGAACCTTTAAAAAAAAGCAAAGACGGAAGGAGCGCTGATGAGGGGCAGGAGCAGGGGGCGGGGGGGGGGGGGGGGGGGGGGAGAGAGAAAGGTAAACTTGGTTCGACACCATCAGTTTTGAGGACTTTGGTAAGGAAGGGATGACGACGGAGGATTATATTATTACATATAGGAAAACCATATATTTTGCTGATCCGGGATGATGACATTTACAGGAGTTTCATGCAGAATCTGTGATATAGAGTAGCATTGCTGTCAGCGCCGCTAGTTTCCTGTGTTTATGGTAGAAACTTGAAGCCGTCGACGTTGACTTGTCTAATCATGCATCCTCTAATAGAGTAATTTGACAACCCATTGCAGGTGTTTGGGTAGCATCCATCTCTTGACCGGTCGGGGAGGCCTATCATAGCAGAGCATCGCTATCATACCCCGGCTCTTGTATCACCACTAATACCTCTGCTAGAATCACCGACTAGTATTCGTATATGTTGGGACGACACGTTCTCTTTCTTTTACTCTTATTTTCTCTTCGTGGGCAATATCGTACCCTTTCTTTGGCCTTACTCTCACTGCCCCCCTTGACCCCTCTAAATCTGCCCCTCATCTTTCCAAAGCCCACTGCACGTACCGTGCAAAAAGGCCACAGCCCGCGCACCTGCCCACTGCCGGATTTGCATCTTCAGCTGGTCCAGAGCCCGGGATGTCAAGGTGCCGCCGCTAACTAAGAAAAGTAGAGTACAAGCCCATGCCCCGACTCAGCGGTCATACCGCTGTACGATTAGGCGTGCAGAACCCCGTGCAGCCGATAGACTGCCGCCCGACGCATCATCCTGTGCGTGCGTCTACGTAGGCATCATTGACAGTTTCAGGCATGCAGAAGGGTACCGTGCATGAAACGGTCCTCCGAAAAACGAACTCAAGGGGCAGAAAAGCTGAGATTTATAATAATACTGTAAGAACATGGAAACATAAAACAAAACACAAACATGAGCGGAGAACCAGCAGCAATAACGGCCGAAACTCAGCCCAATTTTTCCGTCAGGGAATAAGACTGAGCGAGACCCGCCAGACCACAGAACTCGCTAGCTTCCTTTTTGGTTAAACGTGGACAGAGAGAAATCACGTCTATGCTTGCCACGGCAGGAACCAGAGCTGGCCTAGCCACGGCCCAAGGGTGCTTCAAAATCGGGCATACCGAGCATGATGTTATTCTTTATGGAGTAGGAGGTTATCCCCTCTTCTTCCCGTACCCCCCCAAGTATTAATAGCATGCCCTCTTCCGTTCCCGCTTCACTAACCCCCCCTCCCTCCCCCCTCCCCTGTTTCCTACCAATACTACTGTTCGGCGCCGCCCGGAAAAGAGTGACGTCATTCTACTTGCGGCGGTGCCCCCCACCCACGTCCGTGCCACCAGAGAACCAAAACATCTCTTCGGACCTCGCCCGACGAAGCATACATACATATATATATATATCATGCATAGACGCAGGACCAGACAGATACGTGGACGGAGTGTGCGCGTGTTTGTGTGTCAGAAGGGGGAAGGGGTAGGCGAGGGGAGAACACCTCTTCCTCCACTGTGTGCTGGGAATGGGAAGGAGGAGAGGGTCGTGATCAATCTCTCCCCCCTCCCCTCTCTCGCTTTCTCAACGGGAGTCATCAGATACGAATGCGACAACATATTTCTCTCGCTTGAAAAATCTCCTCTTTCCTCGCCACTACTATCCTTGGCCGATCCCACTCTTCCTCTTTTTCTTAGAGCTGTCGTAAGCAATTTACCCGTATGGCGATAAAACCCACACACTCCCAACTCGACCAAACATCTCGCCTCGACCCTTTTCGTCCATGGGTCGCAGCCCACAAGTTCCTGCAGAAATAAAAACGTCCCCGATTTATTTGTTCTCCCTTTCCGCTTCTCTCTATTCCGCTTCTATCCTTTCTTTTTCTTTTTCCTCATTGTTCTCCCGCTTTACTTACGAGTCCCCGCTACGAGCACCCTTAGGCATTCTTATCTTACCACCTTTCTTTGATTTCCCTCTCAGTCGAGTTATCACGCAAGCCGTAGATGTAATATATGATGACGCCTGCATATGCAACAAGTACCCGAATCAACTATGGTGGGTTGATCTTGCACAATATGAAACGAAGCTGGGAGCAAGAGCCTATGCGTAGAGAAAGTAATGAGTAATCTTAATAATACTGACTTATCCATGTTAGAACATGACCTTTGTAGCCACGCTCAGAAGCCAAGCTGCATCTCCCCACGGCCCTTCCTCTCCTTTTGGAGGGTCAATTCTCTCATCAGGCGCATTAGACACCCCTTCGAAATGCCGTACCGCCCAACTACTCCGCCCTGCCAGCTTCTTCGACCGCCCCTCATCCTCCTCACCCGCTTCTTCTTCTTCTTCTTCTTCTTCTTCATCTTCTTCACTCCCTTCTTCGTCATCTTCATCTTCCTCGACAGAAAACAGGGTCCAACCAAAGACATTGCTGAGCCATGTGCCCCTATCGGCTTTTCCACGACGCACCAAACGTCTCACGGCCGCCTCGTCGTCCTGCAGACCACAATCGCCGTCAACACCACCGAGCTGCTCTAGCCTCTCATCTAGGTTGATAAAGTCCGGGCCCTGCTGGTGCACGCTGTCGTCGTCGTCGACGGCGGCAGAGCCAAAGTAGGAATCCTCGTGGCTGTCGGTGAGTGTCGGCATCGGCGAGGCGAGTGAACTCCGTCGTGTAGCGCTGTTAGCCCTACTGGTCAGACGGCTCCCGCGCATCGGCAACTTGCCGTGATGGCCATTATGGTCGGATGCAGCCGCCGAGCTGCCTCGCCGGCTGCTGCCCGCGTCCTTCTCTTCGTCCAGCTCCCGCTCGAAGTCTCGGTCATCGCCCTCGTCCTTCATGCTTACTAGGCTCGTCGAGCTCTGCCGTGATACAAGCCATGCCTGACCCTTGAACTCGCGCGCCTCGGTGCTTATCAAGGCGCCAGTGCGGAAGAGCCAGTCGCTGTCACTGTCACTGTCCTTGGGCCCTGCTCGTCGCTTGGGTGTGGTGGCCCCCGGCGTTCTGGACTTCTGATGGAGCTGCGTCGTCGACTTGCTCTTCGTCACGGGACCTCCTTGTCCCGAGGCGGAGGCTGTGCGGTGGTGCGAGTGTGATCGGGGGCCGATGCCTGGTGTGCGCGATAGCAGGCGCGGTGTCGTAGGGGCTGATCGTCCTTCAATGTAGGACGTGCTGATCGTCGCGTGAGCGCGGGTACCGGCAGCGTCATTATCGTAAACGCCGCCGCTTTGGTCGTGGCCGGTGAAGGGCATTTTGGTCGTCAGGGGCGCCAGGGTCAGGTGATTGAGGTTGGTGGAGGAGCGGCTCTTTCGACGGGCGCGCTCGGCGTGGAGAGGGTTGACGGGTAAGTCCATGGTGGCTGGCCCCCCTGCAGGTAATCGTACGACAGCTGAGCTGGTTGATGGATAGTACTGGATGAGAGGAAGTATTGATTGATGACAATGAAGATGATGAGCCACCGGGGAAAGGGAGGCTGGGGATGGGGAAATATGAGTCTGGTGAGGAGGGGAAAGGGAAGGACGAACTAGCACGCTTTGCACGCAACTTGTCACGGCAAAAACAGGTAATCAATACAAGAAGAGCATGCCGACCTACTCGTACAGGTAAAGCTCGAGCTACTATTGCATGTACGAGTACTCCCGTCCTCGGTACTCGGCGCTCGTAGCTCTTCTTAACTTGGCACTTCAATTGTTGGGGAAGATTGTGGAGGGCGGCATATGCCCCACCAACCTTCTTCTCCGGATATTACTGCAGACTAATATATGTACTCATACAGTGTATTGATGTGTTAGCACCTGCTCGTCTTGATATTTGTCCAGAATTCCTGGCAAAGGCTTGAGCCAACCTTTGTGTTTGCTGGCCAATGATAATAGTGTGGGTAGGGGGTTAGGTGGCTGCTGCCGAGGTTCTGGCGACAATTGCTCTGTTTGTGAAAGGGATGCTGAAGCAGGCTAGAACCACCAGATCTGACCAGTGGACACATAACCGTAGTGTTGGACCCATGGGTAATTTTCCAAAACTAGCATGTCCGTGACTACGGTTTGCTCTATATCTCTTATTTTCCTCGCTGATGAGAAGGTGAGTTGGTAAAGATGCGGTTCTGTCAATGTGTGTGGGGGGGCACTGTACAATCCATATCGTTAGGCATTAGGCGCTGGAGTAGGCGGATACTTGATATCCGGGGTACTCAATGTCACTATCTCGCTCATTATAGGGGCGATGTGACCTATTGATGCTGACCCCTCAAGTATCTTTTCTTACCACCACCACCATTGAGCTTTCCGCGCTAGTGGTGGGGCGGAAAATTCTCGAGACTGACCTCACGTACCATCCCACCAACATCCAGATATAAAAAAACAGCACCACGACGAATAACTTACCCTTTTTTTTTCCTCCTGGGATATTCGTGGGATAAGATAAGAATTTTGCGCATAAAGTAAAGTAACCACCTCAACAGCGGCTTCCTCTCTCATCCTTTTTTTTCTGGGCGGGCTTGACCCCCCATGTCAAAGCAGGTGCTGCCCCTCATCCTCTGAAGGCGCACTCATGCGCAATCTACGCAACCTCTGGTTTGGCCGCTGGCGGCACCAAGATATCACATCTGTCTGCTGGGAC
This sequence comes from Geosmithia morbida, assembly GCF_012550715.1. Taxonomy (NCBI): domain Eukaryota; kingdom Fungi; phylum Ascomycota; class Sordariomycetes; order Hypocreales; family Bionectriaceae; genus Geosmithia; species Geosmithia morbida. The sequence goes on from NW_023336198.1 coordinate 892,977, forward strand.
TCGGAGAAGGACGGCATACTGTGCACCGTTGGTCCCACGTCGCAGAGCTCCAGAATTGAGCTTGTCCGTGTCTCTGAAGGTCATGACATGTCAGTTTCACTGCTACCTAAACTTGAATCTCATCCTTAAGGGGGGCATCGCCAGCTCACATCAATCCCAGCTCGCATGTTACGGTGGCCAACTGGGATGCACCCAGTCCCAGCCCCGACCTGATGGTCGACAAGGTTGTGAATCTGCAGTACCTGAGCGGCACAGGCACCGCATGCCTTGTCCTCGAGGGCGGCGACATCGTCACGGTGCAGGAGGACATCGGTGGTGGCGGCGCCCAGATCGAAATAATGGGATCCATCGACGACGGAATTGCCGCGGCTGCCTGGTCTCCGGACCAAGAGCTCCTCGTAATCGTGACCAAGGCCAACTCGGTCCTCTTCATGGGCAGCACCTTTGACCCGGTAGCTGAGGTGAGCATGACGGTCGACGACCTGCGAGCGTCCAAGCATGTCTCGGTCGGCTGGGGAAAGAAGGAGACGCAGTTCCAGGGCCGCGGCGCAAAGGCCATGCGTGACCCCACCATCCCCGAGAGAGTCGACTCTGGTCTACCCAGCAGCTATGAAGACGGAAAGGTGACGGTCAGCTGGCGCGGCGACGGAGCCTTTGTCGCCATCAACGCCGTCCAGGAGGGTGAGCGTAGGGTCATCCGCGTCTACTCCCGCGAGGGCGAGCTTGACGGTGCTAGCGAGCCCGTCGATGGGATGGAGAGCACACTGAGCTGGAGACCCGCGGGCAACCTCCTTGCGTCGGTACAGCGTATCGGGACGGAGCGTGTCGACGTCGTCTTCTTTGAGCGCAACGGCCTGCGCCATGGACAATTTACCCTACGCTCTCCCGAGTCGTCCACTCCTGTCCCGGAGCAGAAGCGCATATGCCTCGAGTGGAACACTGACTCCACCGTGCTGGCCGTGGTGCTCGACAACCTCGTTCAGCTGTGGACAATGGGCAACTACCACTGGTACCTGAAACAGGAGATTCCCATGGACCCCGACTTTGTGTCGCTGTCGTGGCACCCGGAGAAGGCGCTGCGCTTCGTCGCCGCCTCGTCCGACACTGTCATCTCCGCCGAGAATGTCTTCTACACGGCCAGGGGGTCGACCCGCATGCCCCACGATAACGGCGCCGTTGCCGTCATCGACGGTGATGTGGTCAAGCTGACACCTTACAGGGGTGCCAATGTGCCGCCGCCCATGGCCTTGTTCGACCTCGCGCTCGAGTCAGCGGCCGTGGACGTTGCATTCGGTCGGCGCAACCAGACCATTGCTGTCCTGCACCATAAGGGTGTTGACATCTTCGACTGGGTCCGCAACCCAACCGATGGCCGTTTCCTCAAGCCAGAGCTCAAAGCCAAGGTCCCCTTTGAGACGTACAATATCCCAGAGTACCACGTTGCCCTGCGCCTGTGCTGCAGTTCCATTGGCGAGTTCCACTGTATGAACTACCAGGACGGCCTGGGGTATCTGCAACTGGGTGTCAGTCTCGGAGAGGATCGAGTCCAGAGGATGACACTCCTTGACGACCACCATACTCTCGTTGCCACGGCCACGTACGAGGACGACAATAAGGATGCGGTAGAGGGTTACGCGCAGGATCGCAGTGGCAAGCTGTATCGCCTGTCTCATAACGGGAATCAGCTGCTGCATATGCAATTCCGCATCCTCCTCCCGCTGTTCGAGATAGCCAAGGTCGACGGGGAATTGGTGGCCTTTGGTCTGTCGCGCAATGGTCATCTGTATGCCAACTCGAAGCTGCTGGCCAAGAACTGCACTTCTTTCATCCTGACGCCGAGCCATCTTATCTTTACTACCAACAACCACCTTATTAAGTTTGTTCATCTGAATTCAGACGCGGAGGGTAAGGGGACCATCTCCTTTTTGTTTTTTTGTTTGTTTTGTTTGTTTTTGTTTTACACAGTTCTAAAGGAAATATTAATTTGTACTATTTCTAGGACTCGAAGTCCCAGAGGATGATCCAGAAATCGACGAGCGCTGCCGTAGCGTCGAGCGCGGTTCCCGCATCGTCACCGCCATCCCCACAAACATGAGCGTCATCCTACAGATGCCCAGAGGAAACCTGGAGACCATCTTCCCACGTGCAATGGTCGTCGCGGGTATCCGCAGTCTCATCGAGGAGAAGAACTACGGCCGCGCTTTCTCGTACTGCCGCACCCAACGTGTTGATATGAACATTCTCTATGACCACAAACCCCAGCAGTTTCTGGAGAATGTTGGTCTATTCCTGGACCAGCTCAAAGAGATCTCCAACATTGACCTGTTCCTCTCCGGACTTCGGTATGTTCATTCCATGAGATGTTATCAAGCATTTTCTGCCTTTTCTAATATGGTTATCGTAGAGAGGAGGATGTGACGCAGACGATGTACAAGGACACGAAGCGCTCAAAGAAGGAGGTGGCCGCCACCGCCGCCCTTCCCAGCGGACCCGAGTTCAGTCTGACGGATACCGCCAAGCCGACGTTGTCCAAGGTCAACACCGTCTGCGACTCCCTCCTCAAGGCCCTCCAACCCCGCAAGGCCAGGCACCTGCAGAACATAATCACAGCCCACGTGTGCAAGGACCCGCCAGCACTCGAGGACGGTCTCAGCCTCGTGGCAGAGCTGCGTAGGGAAGATGAAAAGCTTGCCGAAAATGCTGTGGAACACATCTGCTTCCTCGTGGATGTGAATCGGCTGTACGATCATGCACTGGGCCTGTACAATCTCGACCTCGCACTGCTGGTGGCGCAGCAGTCGCAGCGTGACCCCCGCGAGTACCTCCCCTTCATGCAGAAGCTGCACGAGCTGCCTGAATTGCGGCGGAAGTTTGAGATTGACGACCACCTGGGCCGCCAGAAAAAGGCGCTACTGCACTTGCAGTCCCTCGACGCCTTTGACGAGCTGTGCGCCTACGCCTCCAAGCACCTCCTGTATGGCGACGCCCTGAGACTGTACCGGTACGACCAGGCGCGGCACAACACCATCATGGGCCTCTACGCCGCCTACCTCGAGTCGAAGTCTGCGTACCGCGAGGCCGGTCTGGCGTACGAATCGTTGCACAACTTCACTAAGGCGATGAGCTGCTACCGCGCTACGGGCGCCACGTGTTGGCAGGAGTGCCTGTTTGCCGCACAGCAGCAAATCCCTCCGCCCTCGGCAGACGCCATGAACGAGCTCTCGACCACGCTGGCCGAGGCTCTCTGGGAAGCAAAGGACTACGCCGCCGCGGCGACAATCCACCTCGACCACCTCGACTCTCTGGAGGCAGCAGTACGCTGCCTGTGCAAGGGATACCACTTTGCCGAGGCGATGCGGCTGGTCGTACAGCGGAACCGCGCCGACCTCCTCGTCTCAGCAGTGGACGTTGGCCTTGCCGAGGCTCTGGGCAGTACAACCGAGTTCCTGGCCGACTGCCGCTCTCAGCTTGGCGCCCAGGTCCCCCGCGTGGCCGAGCTCCGCCGCAAGGCGGCCGAGGACCCCCTATCCTTCTTCGAGGGCGAGCGCGCTGGGGGCGGCGACGTCCCCGACGACGTATCCGTCGCCGCGAGCTCCCGTCTCGGCGCAGGCACGTCGGCCAGTCTATTCACGCGGTACACCGGCAAAGGATCGGGCGTCAGCGCCGGCACGCTAGGGACCGGCGTCAGCCGCGCAACCAGCAAGAACCGCCGTCGCGAGGAGAAGAAGCGCGCACGCGGCCGCAAGGGCACTGTCTACGAGGAGGAGTACCTCGTCAACAGTCTGCGGCGACTGGTCGACCGCGTCACGGGTGCGAAGCCAGAGGTCGAAAGGCTTGTGTTTGCCCTCGCGAGAAGGGGGATGCCCGAGCGTGCGAGGTCGGCGGAGGCGCTCATGGCTGATGTCGTGGCTGCGTGTGAGCGTGCCGTCCAGGCCGTCTTCCCGCAGGCGCAGGCACAGGCACAGGCTCCCAACGGCAGCGAATCGCCGCAAAACGATGCAGCTTGGGCACCCGCTACAGGTGGCGGGGAAGCCGTGTTCCACGAGTTCGTGCGGTCGCAGGGCCTCGACGTTGCGCCCCCTGTTGTTGCCAAGTTTGAGAAGCTGTCGTTGCTCGGGGCGTGAGAAGGCAGTTTCGATTCGCACTAGTTGGTTGTATGTTGGAAATTAGAATATAGATGCATCGTATGGAAACGCGAGAGCCATGGGCTCCATCTCCTCTTGAATCCTTCGAAACTACACCATGGAAAGTGATGAGGGGAATGCGCGCGAAAGTATGTATTGATATCAGATGGGATCTAGGAATGCTGCCTGCAGCTCTCCTCGCAAGCCGTAACATATATACGCATCTACCTCGGACCCCTTTGTCCTCGAAAGGGATAGGCATCTCCTGGCGTTGAACAATTGAACAGAACAGAACAGAAGCAAAACAGAAGAAGCAAAACAAGCAAGGATGTATACATATCTACCAACGGACTGAAGCGTCAGGTCAGTGCCTACCCACACGGGTGACGGGTACACTGGCCCTATCGGATCCAATATGGAGTATGAGATTCTTGGCGTACGCCGCCGCCGCCATGGAAGCATAGCCCTGCCAGTTCTTGTTCTTGTGCGAATCGGAGTAGTCGCAGATGCCGCGTATGGCGAGGCAGGGGACATAGTTTGCGATACCAGCCGTCTCCATCTCGAAGCATGCCACACCCTTGGACCGAGCCAGCTCGTCGCGCACGTGGGGATTCCTAATGAGTGCATTGCCGCTAGCAATGAGCCCATAATGGACGACGGGCGCGTTGGCATCCTCTCCGCGTCTCTCCTTCCGGAGTTCCAAGGAGGCCGGGTGGCCCCCGCACGCATCGCAGCTGTCGCAGAGGGATCCTGGGTCCCGCACGTGTTCGAAGGTTGACCTGTACAGCCTGTCGGTTGCTTGCGGGGGGCGCGTGTACTTCTTGCGCCGCCAGATCTTATCGAGGGCCCCGTCAATGTCGTTCTGCAGGACAAGGCTCAGCCTGCCCTTGGTAGCCCGTTGGAGGCTGCTGGCGGCGGCGGTCAGGATCGGCGGCGGCTGGTTCAGGCGCTTCGCCCTCTGAAAAACCCCGGTCTGCATGCCGGTCCAGACGTCGTACTGGGCCACGCCCTCCACGCCGCCACTGGGGACCCCGACGACGACATCACCGAGTCGTACGTCGTGCCGCTTTGAGGGGGCGCCCCCGCCAACCCCGACCATGAGGCAGACGTTCACGTTGACAAAGGTGCGCACCATGTCAACGACTACGCTCGCCGCCGCGGCCGTCCCGTACTCCCCGTCCGGGAGCGTGACGATGACGACGTTGTGCCTGCCGATCCGGCCTACTGTGTAGTTGTTGTCATCGCGCGAAGGACGCCCGGGAGACTCGTGCTTCTCGTCGAGGAAGATCTCTGCGCCGACGCCTTCAGACGTTAGGGCCGCGATCCAGCCAATGGTATACTTTCGAGGGTCTGACATGACTTTGATGATGCCAATGGATGCCGTTTGTCAAGTAGTACAGTGGACGGTTGATGCGATTCAGATATGTTGTGTAAGTTGCGTGATGAAGATTTGATTTCGATGCTGTGTAACCTGTACTGCGAGAAAGAGCTCGATGAGCCTCCTTTTTATACCCAATTCGAGTTTCGACTAATCGTACACGTTCTATTGATAACTGAGAGTCGAGACTCATGAAGAACATGGGCGCGTACAAGTCCAATGCGAGTTGCAGGGAAAAGCGGAGCGGAACGGCGGTTATGACGGGGCTAGTCATTGCCTCAAAACGTGCGATGCAGTCGGTCTACCTCCATGCGCAGCTGGCCTGAAACTACCTGTACATCTAAGCGCCTCCCAAAATTGTGTGAACCATGCTGCATTGCGACATGGACGTCCCGTTGCGTTGAATTGTGGAACATGTTGGCGGTTTTGCTGTTCCTCTCGCTTTAAGCGAGCGGCCCCTTGTCGGCCGCCATCAAGGCGACCAGGCCATGTCCGCGTCTATTGGGACGACGTGTAAGCCAGATGAAAGAAAAGAATAGGGAAGCAACCAAACGCTTACGCGCGCGCGGTGCATGCTTACCAGGATGTACTCGGGGCGACGGGATGTCTTTCCTCGACGCCTTCTTGAGCTGGTGGTCGGTGCCGAATCTCTTGTCTCGCTCCGCGACGAGGTCGAAGTCGAGCTGCCCGTCGGCGGTAAAGCTGGTCATGAGTTTCGGACCACCGAGGGGGACCTTGTCACCCCGGTCCGTCTGCCAGAGGTGGTAGACCTTTCCGTAGAGCTCGATGACTTGCTCCATCTCGCGCTTCTCGGCCAGCTCCCAGGCGGCCGCTGGAACGGGCAGTGCATTGGGCATGACGAGCATGCCAGACTTTACCTCGAAGACGTGCGAGTGCCACAGCTTGCGCTCCTCGGCGGGGAGCGACTCGTATATCCGCGGAGACACCATGTACTCGATGCCTATCAGGCGAGCGTTCTTCTCTGCCGAGTCGTAGAGCAGGCACTGACGCACTTCGTCGTCTGCAAATTCCGGGAGCGACAAGTAAGCACGTGGCTGGGGAGACTGGAAACGGCAAAAAAAAGAAAAGAATGAAGAGGATGGACGGTTTCACGTACTGACATGGGCGCAGTAGTGGTTCGCTTCTACTGCCCTGGAAGGCTCGTCGGCATATGCGTGGAAGGCGTTGAGATGCGCGCAGATGTTGTGGATTGGTTTGAAGCTCTACGCATTGTCAGCACGCCGTCTGCCAGAGCGGCCATGTCACAATCCGTATTAGACGCAAATGCGGAAGGCCAAGAAAAGGCCAAGAAAGGATTCACCTGTCCTATTGAAGAGCCTGTTGTCAGGATCTTGTTCTCGGTAGATACCGGCTCTCCTGCTGTTTCGTTGGTCAGAGGCAAGGGTTCCATCATGAGCTTTGCGTTGGAAGGAGCTGATAGCAGCAGTAATGTTATTCTGTGAGAAACGTCGCAGGTCAATACCCTAGTTCGTTGTCTTCTTCTCGTCATGTCTTGGTTCGATCCTGTGTTGCTTTTGGTGTTTTATCGTTCTTCTGTAGAGCATGTATCCGGATCTAAGACGTCACCGGCCACAACGAGCTCCAATAGTCATTACATGTTACGATGCATGTAGGATGCATTCGAGAGTGAGTGTGTGTCAGGGAGTGGCAATCTTCATCATATACCTGGTTTTGTTCAGTGACTGGTTACATGCCGTGTTGGAGTTGTGTGAGATATGAAATGTTCCTAATCACCAAGGATGCGTCGGTTGACTGGCTGGTTGAACGGTCGCTTTGATTTTGGGAGGTAGTTGTGTAAGTCTGTAGATATTCCATGTGCCTTTGCACATTTTGCAGCTTCATCCGGAAAAATATCTTTATTTTTATTTTTATTTTTCTTCTTTTATAAACCCCAATTTCTTTCAAGATCATCTCTCTTTCATCGTGGGATTACATCCACCCCCCTCGCTCTCCATTAGATTATTTACTACAGCAGACCATCTCACCTCCCCGCGGAGAGGAGGTAACCTCCATCTACAGCTATCGTCTCGCCGTTGACGTACTGGTTGCTCGCAGCAAAGAGCATTGCTTGGGCCAAGTCTTCGTCCTTTCCCGGACGTCGGGCTGGAATTCTGTCCTGGTACCTCTGCTTCTCGATCTCACTCTTCTGCTTCTCGTCGCTCCCACCAGTCGTCATCTCGCTGGGGAAGACGCCGGGGGCGATTCCGTTGATGCGGATCTTGAGTCCCGCATCCGCCACCTCGGACGCCAGCATACGCGTCAGATGGACGGCCGCCGCCTTGGAGGCGTTGTACTCAAAGTGGTGCTGCGACGTCTTGACCATGCCGGAGATGGAGGTGATGTTGACCACCGTGGCCGACCAGCCAGGGTGGTTGTCGGTGGAGGCCTGGAGGAGCGGCAGCATGGCCGTGGTGGTGAAGTATGTGGCGGCTACGTTGGTCCGGTAAACGTTGGTCCAGTCGTCAAACGTCGCTCTGGAGTCGTCGAACAGGTTCTTCTTGAGCTCCTCGGCCGACTTGCTCTCGGCTACGGGGAAGGACTCCCCGTCGATGCCGGCGTTGTTGACGAGGATGCTGAGAGACTTCTCCCGCGACTTGATCTCGTCAGAGAGGGCCGCTATGCTCTCCTTCTTGGTGATGTCGGCCTGGATCGGAATCAAGGTGCCCTTTGCATCCTGGCCGTGGGTGTCTGAAGCTCGGTCCAGCTTCTCCTGCGTCCGGCCACAGATGTACACCTTGGCGCCGTTGGCCGCCAGGGCCTGGGCTGCCATGAGCCCGATGCCGGAGCCGCCGCCTGCAGTAGCGGAGCTGATGTCAGAAGATGGAATTTCCACGTTGCCGAGCTTCGAATTCACCGCCGGGTGGGGGGAGCCTCTGCGTGAACTAACCGGTGACAAGTGCGACCTTGCCAGAGAGGTCAAAGAGCGACTGGCTAGAAAGGTTGCTGGTGTTGGACATTGTAGAATAACTTCTGATGATGGAACTTGTTGGGCTGAGAGGCTTTTGGTGGCTGACAGGCCCTTGGTAAGAACTGCCTCTGGCAATATATACTCTCATCGAAGTACGACCAAGAACGCATGCCGATGCAGTCGATCTAATACGTCTAGCCCCCAGTGACAGGAAACCAACAGGCTTGGTCTGTGGCAGCATCATGACAGCCTGATTATGTATCATAGATGATATTACCCCCCTCCGCCAAAGGCTTCTTTTATCTTCGTATACGTAGGCCAATCTAGACGCGGGGGCTTGTACTGTATGTATAATATTGCATGTTGCACGTAGTTCTCTCGTACTGCCAGTGAAGGAAACGGTGGAACGGGACGATTGAATCCATATATCGATGACGCCACACGAAGCGCACGACATTCCTTTCGGAGTCGTAATACATTTGAGGTGCTGCAAACCCCTCACTTATTGGAGCTAGAATGATACTTTTCATTCTTGGGGAGAGAATGCTGTCGTCATCGAGGGAACCAGGGGGGGGGGGTCAAGGGTTTTCTGACTAGAACCTGTTTGCCTCGCGCTATCAAGGAACTTGAAGAGAGAGCAGATAGATGTATACGCTTCCGACCTGCCTATACCTGTTTGCATCATTTATGTTCCCGCTCTTTTCTTGTGAACAGGGAGAAAGTTGGCATGATCGGCGTCTGTTCTAGTCAATCCGTCATCTACATCATGGTCGGTTATGATGGATGGAGATCATGTGATGCGATATGATGACATCAACCGATGCCAGTACTAGACGTGTGCCATCATCAAATGATCTATCATTACATTGATAAATCTGGTCACCCACTATTAGTTGCACTCACCTCCAGGCCATGACCTCAGCGGGACGAGAGAACAGCGGTTCAGCTATTGAGATGTTGAGACAGGCAGACGGAGCCCAGGTGTCAAAGGCCGGCCACACCTCTGCATGTACATTTTGATATCAATCCGCTGTTGACCGCTCCTAGACGTCTATGGGAGCGGATAGCGGCCAAAAATCCGTGGAGACGGGATGGTATCTCTGACATGCTCCAGCCCTAGCAACCAACATATGACATGCTCCAACCTGATACCGAACGTCGTGTGTGGTACGGTGCCAAAGTCTCTCATGAGAGCCCACTGACCCATGCGTACGCCTCGTCGTCCGTCCTATTTCCATCCTGCCATGGTTCTCAGAGAGCGTGTGGAAGAGCTCGAGTACCGTTCCCTCTTCCATCAGCCAGGTCTGCACCTTCATGAGCGAGACGAATATGCCACCGGCGACTTACATGTCCCTGCTTCATGAAGAGGATGTCACCCTCTGCGATGTTCTTATCAGGGACCTGGGCGACAGCCACCGAGATTTTTGCCAACGGAAAATCCACTATCCAGACATGGATCTTGTCCTCCCAGCACATCATCAAGCAGAGTCCGCGAGCTGGCGAGATTTCCTCGCTCATCTCCGTCTTTGGCATGTAAGACATCCTAAGGAGTCCTTGAGGAATGACAGCGAGAGTAGTCCGGCCTTTTCATTTGCCACTGTTCAGGCAAACTGATAGAGCCCTTCCATGCAAGGCTGTCTCAGAACATGATTCGCCAAGGGCCGAATCCATGCCTTCATCCGATCAAGAGCTGATACGAAGCTGACGCCACGGTCGACGCCCGTGACAGCCACCTCATGCGCTCCCCTGGAAAGTCTTCCCCGGAGATTGAGCCCTCCTGGGTGGGGAGCACTGGTTTGATTGCTAGCATCGGCCTCACCCTCGGACCGCAGGGCCTCTTGTGATGCGTCGACGATGAACCTTTCGACCTCAGTAGGCCGTGACTGCTTTGTTTCCTCCATCGTCCGCTAGGGAGCCATGTTCTGTCGAGACGGCGGGGACAAGTGATATATCGAGTGTGTGGAAACTCTGCGCCGACCCTAAAGGACGAGCAGGTTCGAAAGCGAGGAGGCTGACTTTCAGTTCATCAGAAGTGAGCCGCCGAGCGGAAATACATGGTGGCAATATCCAAACGGGAAAGGAAGGGGTTAAAGGGTGACCTTTGCCATCCAAGCTTTCAGTTCGGGCTAACTCCACCTGGCCTACCATAACGTCTGGAGAACAGATGGGACGCGGAGGGAAAAAAACAGCGATATGAGCGGACCAGCCGGGAGGCGGCCGCAGCTGATTGTCTGAATCGGGCGGCAAATGGACATGCCTGGGGTGAGGTGGAAGTGTCCGAACATGTGCATGCATATATATATATGTATATATATATATATATATACAGTAGACCGAGGGAGAAGAACTTCTGTGCCGCATGACGGGGGGAGGAGCTTCGAGAGGCGGGGGTGCAAGAAATGATGCAGGCTGCTCACTGCAGGAGTCATTGCGAAGCATTCGTCGAGGTGAGATCAATACTCCAAAGTACACGCATCTATAGGACGTAAGCAGAACATCATCACCCTCTACATCATCTCCAACACGCCATGTCATATTATTATCTGTCCTAGCTGTGGACATGTATTCGGGTTTCTTATAATGAGAGATCGAATCTCAATTGGAAGTTGGTATGCTCGTATAGGCATCTCTAACACGAGAGACGAGGCGTTGTTGGGTTCCATTGATTTACTACGAATATGTAGAATTGAAAAAAAAAGGCCATGGCAGGATTCAAAATTAATGAACAAATGCCTTTTGTTTTTCAGAAAGAGACATCAAGAACAAAGATAAGATATAAATAAAGGAATGAAAACACCAGGTAAGACGAAAAGCAAAAGAAGGATAAAACCCAAGACTTCATTGCATGTCAAATCAATCGTCTTTCTTTCTTTGATCCATCATACAAATCTCATCCAAGGCAGGGGCTTTGAAAGCCGTGACAACCACATAAGATGATGAGAAAACTGATGCTGGTACCCCAACATCATCGTATAGGGAGGATGTGTGTAGAAACCTCCGAGGAAGGGGGGGGGGGGGGGGGTGGATGCAGTCCGCCCGAGGAAAAAGCTATGTAGCAGAAGAAGCCAAGAGGAAACGAGAAATCTCTCTTACGCATCCTTGACATCCTTGGCGGGATCTCCGGAGGCCTGGATAGATCCCTCCTTCTCATTCCCCGTCGTCGCATCTGCGCCACCCTCGGTCACATCCTCGTACTCTTCTCCCTCCTCGTCCTCCTCGTACTCCTCGTACTCCTCATCGTCGTCCAGACCGCCATTCATCTGCTGCCACACCTCCCTGCGTATCCTGTCGTCCTTGGCCTGTCTTGACCTCTCAACCTCCTCGAACCCGCCAGACTTCTTGAGCTTGCCGGCGCTGACAAAGTTTCTGATCTCCTGCTGGAGGAGGTTGTCGTTGCGGCCCGAGAGCTCCTTCTGCCGGAGCTTCTCGGCGCGCTCGATGGCCTCGAGCCGGTTCTCGTGGTTGGGCTGCAGCGCGCGCACCTCGCCCAGCACGCCCTCCTTGGCCGCCGTCGGGTCCAGGCTGTTGCCCAGGTTCTCGAGGCCGCGCGAAAACTGCCGCGCGTTACCGGCGCTGGCCCCCGTGCCGTCGTCCTTGGACTGCTCCTTGGTCGCCTGCTCCACCAGCACCAACGTCTCCGACGCCTTCTCCAGGTCGTCCCGCAGGTCGACCAGGAGCTCCTCCATCAGCCGCAGCTCGTCGCGGCCCTGGCACACGTCCTCCAGCTCCTTCTCCCAGATCTTGGTCCACAGCGGCTTCTCGTGGCCCAGGAAGCCCTCCATGCGCTTCAGCTCCTTGGTCAGCCCCGCAATCTCCACCGACACCCCCTCCAGCTGGCGCGGCAGCGGCCGCACTCCCCGGTGCACCACGTCCTTGCGCAAGTCTTCCACCAGGTCCTGCAGGTCGTCGACCTTGCCCACCAGACGGTCCGAGTCAGAGTTCATCTGTTTGCGGCCCCTGGACACGTATGAGTAGCCCGCGTCGCCCTCCATGTCCGGCGCGCCCGCCTTGGCCACCACCGCCTTCACCTTGGCCGCCTTCTGCCGCACGCTCGCCATCGAGGCTTGCACCTCCGCCTGGAAGTTGCTGTACGTCTGTCGCACGACTGCCAGGTCCCGCCGCAGGCTCTGGAGCTCGCTCTTCTGGTCATGACGCAGCTTGCGCCCGTGCATCGTCCCGGGCCTCGAGCCGTCTGCCGGAGGCGACGACACCGTCACCGTCGCCGTCGGCGGGTTGGCCAGGAAGCTTGACAGCTCCTTGGCAGCCTCCTGCTGTCGGTCTGACACGCGCTGCAGGGCGACGTTCTGGTCGTCGACGTTCTGCTTCACCTCCCGCACGATCTTGGTCAGGGCCGACATGCCATCATCAATGTGGCGCTTGACCTCGTCCAGGGGCTCGACGTTGAGCACCAGCACCGTGCGGTCCTTGACGTCCGACAGGTCCTCGAGCTCATGCCGCACCCCCGACACGGGGTCCTGGATGTAGATCTCGGGCAGATCGGCGCCGTTCTGCTGCGTGCTCCACGAGAATTTCTCGATAAACGCCAGCTGCAGCCGGCCGATAGACAGCTCGTCCCGCCCCTCGGGCAGCACGAACTTCTTCACCTTGGACTTGTACTGCAGGAACAGCGTCAGGTCGTGCGTGGGCGTGGGGGGTGGCGACACCTGGAAGTAGGACTCGCTAGGCTTGTGGTCGCGGGGCGCCGGCGGCGGCATCGACTTGTCCTCGGCCTTGGACACGTCCGGCGGCCGCTCCGTCACTGATGGCGTCGCGGGCTCCGGCTGCACATCGCCAGGGAAGGACGGGGCGTCTGGAGGCCCTGCCAGGGTAGCACTCGGCGCGTACGCGTCGTCGGGCGTCTTGGCCGTGGGGCTCTCGGGGTACGACGGCAGCTGCTGCGCCTTGGGATCCTGGTCGGAGATCGAGGCGGTGGCGACCGAAGGTTTCCTTGCCGGCCCCCCGTCATACCCGCCATTACGCTGGTGCCTACTGGCGCGGACGGACTCGCGCTTCTGGACTGCCCGCAGCGATTCGCGATTCTCCCTCTTGCCCCGGTTCGGCACCGGTCCGTTCTGGGGCAGCATGGGAACGCCATTAGCAGCTCCCCCGAGGTGCTTCGAGAGCTGATACTGGGAGTATCTGCGCGATGCGCGGCGCTCCAGGTCACCCCCTTTCTGCAGGGCTGCCAGGGCGCTAGACTGGTTGTCTGGCGGGGGCGGAGGCGGAGGCGGGGGGAAGGCGTCGACATTGAACTCGCCCTTTGCCGGGGGCATGGCCCGCTCGTCGGTGGGGTAGGGCGGTAGCGAGGCCGCGTTCTGGATGGAGTTATTGCCCGGCAACGAGGACGGGAACTGGTCGCCCATTTCAGCCGAGGGCGCGGCCTGCCCCCTCTGTGAGTTATATCGTCGGCTAGGGGAGGGATTCCGGGCGGCCTGGGGCGGAGGGGGCTCGGTCCGCGACATGTCGGGCCTGTAGCCGTCATCTATGCCTTCTTCGAGGAGGTTAGAGAGACCGCTGTTGCCGCTGTCGACGGTGCTGACGCTCGTTGCCCTCTCGGGGATGGGGTTTCCGTCGCGGTCGCGCCACTGCTGCTTCTGGCGCAGCTTGTGCTGTTTACGCTTGAGGCCGTGGAGGAGGTTGATGATGATGTCTCGTATGCGGGGCAGGTACCTTTCGAGGTTCTCGGAGCTGGCCTCTTGGCTGAGGGTGGCCTCGAGGATGTGACGTAGGAGATCGGGTACGTTGCCCAGGTCGGATACGTCGACGTTGATGGCGCTGAAAGCACGGCAAGCCATGTTGAATTCGTAGCCGAGGCGGACGTAGACGTCGGACACCTGGGCGTCGGAGGCCTGGCCCCGCGACCACTGGGTGAGGGTCTCGAGGAGCTGCTTTGTAGCGACAAGGAGGTGGGTGACGCTCTTTTCGATCTGAGAGAGGGGGACATTTGAACTGCTGCCTGGTGAAGTCTATGGGAGGAGAAACGTCAGCCAGACCATCCGTATATTTGACTCGTACCCGGGCCATCATACCTCTTTCGTCATCCTCCTAGAGCCGCTGGATTGGCCAGGTCGACCGGAACCGGTAGACGGTCGACCCTGGACACCGGGCGAGATGGACCTGATCGGTACATTCGGAGGCGGCCCAGGATCCCCCGGCGGCGACCGGCGTTGGAAGCTGCGCTGTGAACCCGACTGGGACTGCATGTCCATGATATCTGTCGGGGGAGTGGACCCTGCTGTGCGCTCTCGAGGGGGAGGGGGTTCGTGACTCGGCAAAAGTTCTCTGTCGAGGAGAGGAGAGAGCTCGGTTGACCGTTGAGAGAGGTCAGTGAGGCGGACGTTGGACGCGACAAAAGACGTTGTATGTTATGGTTCGTTGATGAGAGTTTATTACGCGGCACCGTTTATGGGGTAGGGGAGGTTTGCAGCTGTACGGGTAGAAAACATCAGAGTACTCGCACGAGAAAGAAAGGGAAACAAAAAAGGAGTATGGAGAAGAGAAAGCAGCGAAGAAAGGAGCTGTCAGCGCAAAAAAAAAAAAAAAAAAAAAATTAAAAGAGAAAAAAAAAAAAAGGGACAGAGAACAAAGAGAGTAATGATGGGTGGGAGAGATTGTGTGTGTCGGAGGATGAGTCGGAGGTTGGTTGGCTGGCTGGATGGATGGATGGATGGAGGGGGATGGATGGGCCAGGTGGCTGTCCGGACGGATTCTGGCTCTGGATGTGGATGTGGATGGCTGGCGACGATTAGGAGAAGGAAAGCGGCGGCGGGATTGAATCAAGGACATTGGAGGGTGTCGAGGCGGAGATCCACTATTATCTGACTACTCCAAACCTGCAAGCCACTGAGGCCAGCCGATTCCCAGGAACCTCTCCAGGGCAGTCCCCCATAATCGCTCTAGGTGGCATTGCCCTATAACACTCGCCTGTACCGGCCCCGCCGTCTCTACCTGAGATCGCAGGTTTTTTTTTTTTCTTTTTTTTTTCCGTATGGACGATGGACGATGGACGATGGACGATGGACGATGGACGGGGAGGCGATGTCGACCTGTACGCTCGACTCTCGAATTGCACGATATCGTGCATGTGTCCAAGTCCGCAAGGTAGCACCGTATCCTGCCCTTCAGGCCTTCACGTTTCAGGAGCCCTGTCCCTGTCCGCCCCGCTGTACTAGCACGGCCTATGCCGCTGTTCCTGGGCGACGCTACTCTGTATGCCTGCTGCAATTGCCGCAGGACTCTCCATGCGAAGTGCAGCATGCGGCCGGGGGGGGGGGGGGGGGGGGGGGGGGGGGGGGGGGGGGGGGGGGGGGGGGGGGGGGGGGGGGTTGGTTTCTCAGAGAAGAGAGATGGAGCTCTTGACATGGAGCCCGAGTAAGGCCTGTTATTATCGTGTCGTATCACGGACTCTGATCTGTACAGATTACACTCTACAATGATGATGATCAGGTCCTCTCCTCTGGTCAGAGGTGCATCTGCGAAACAGCCAAAACACCCTCATCACCCCTGCACCCCTCATGCATGCCGGACGGCACCCACGTTGTCGTGGCCTGGGCCTCCTCTTCTCATCTCTTCGCTTCTCTTTCTTTCGTCTTCTTCGAGTTTCTTGACTCTTCTCTCCCTCCCGACCTCTCTCCCCATCCGGCACAGCCCGTCATCATGGCAGCGCTGGTGCCCCGTGGTGTTTCCGTGTCCGAGTCCGAGCACCATCACAGTATTACATCGTAGCAGTTCGTATCCAACTCGGGCGCCACAGACGTACAGATGAGCCTCGTTGCTATCATTGGCGAAGGATGCCACTGTTCGCCTCTGGCTACCAATCACATGCAGTACGCATACACACATACACACACACATATACACATACACACACACACACATACACACACACACACATACACACACACACACATACACGCACATACGCGCACATACACGCACACTGACGGGGGTGACCCCTTGTGGGATGGCAGGTCCTTCATCCGTGCAGTATGTAATAGCCTGTCAGCTGCATTGATACTGCCGGCCACGCCCATTTCCGCAGAGTGGCTGCCTCGGAAGAGTCACGCGACACAGCGGTCCAGCTGTTATGCCACCCAGGTCGGATGCTACTACGAGCAGGCGGGTCGTAATATATTGGCAAAGCTCATAGATTAGCTCTGTGGGGCGGTAGATAACGCTGAGATAAGATAAGATACGTCAGCAGACAGACAGCGCTCTACGTCGGCAGCAAAGCAACAGTCAGGGACACACACAAAACGCCGACGACGACGACACCGACAAGTGGAATAAGCAGGCCAAAACATACTCGTCTCACCCCGCTCTCCTTCCTCGAATAATGCAGCCAGTATGGACGGACCCGAGGCACCGCTAATTTCGGACCGCCAGCGTCACCGAGGCCTCCAGAACGACGGAGAGGATGACGACCCGATCGCCCCGGTGGCCGAGCTGCTGGCCAAGCCCGGGACCAAGCCCAGCGCATTCGTGCTGCTGCTGACTCTGGCCGCGGGTATCAGCGGATTGCTATTCGGATGTAGGTCTCGATACGTGTCTCTCTACGATGCCCTGGCTCCCTCGCTATCTCCTCCCTCCCGTCCCCCCTTACATATTCCTACGATCCGCCTTTGATAACACCAGACAGACGATACGGGCGTCATCTCGGCGACTCTCGTCTCCATCGGCACGTCCCTGTCGGGCCGCGAGCTCACGTCGCTGGACAAGTCCGTCATCACGTCGTCGACATCCCTCTTCGCGCTGGCAGTATCGCCCCTATCGTCCGTGCTGGCCGACAAGCTCGGCCGCAAGCGGGTCATCCTATACGCAGACGGGCTCTTCTTGGCCGGGTCGCTGGTGCAGTGCCTGAGCGGGAGCGTGGCGGCCATGACGGCGGGGCGGTGCATCGTGGGCGCCGGCGTGGGGGCGGCCAGCTTCGTCGTGCCCCTCTACATCGCCGAGGTGGCGCCCTCGTCGCAGCGCGGGCGGCTGGTGACGATGAACGTCCTCTTCATCACGCTCGGCCAGGCGGTGGCCTACATCGTCGGCTGGCTCTTCTCCACCTTCGGGACCCGGGCCACGGCGTGGCGGTGGATGGTCGGGCTGGGCGGCGTCCCGGCGGCGGTGCAGGCGGCGGTGATCGTGCTCATGCCCGAGACACCCCGGTGGCTCGTCAAGGTGGGAAGGTCGGCGGCGGCCAAGCGCGTGATACAGAGGGTCAATGGCCAGGATGGGATGGCCAGGTCGGCCGCCGCCGACGCCGAGGCCGACGCCGAGGCCGACGCGCTCGTCGGCGAGATCGAGATGGAGGCACGGCAGGAGAGGCAGGCACGGCAGCTGAGGCGGCACGGCTCGCGGGCCTGGCTCGGTGACTGGCAGGAGCTGCTGAGGGAGGGCAAGAACCGCCGTGCGCTGGCCATCGCGTGTCTCCTCCAGGGGCTCCAGCAGTTGTGCGGATTCGTACGTCCTCCCCTGTTCTCTCTACTATGCTTCCCCGCCTCGTGCTCGGCTCGGATACTACGATGTGGAGCTGACACGCACAGAACTCGCTCATGTACTTCTCGGCCACGATTTTCACCATGGTCGGCTTCCGCAGCCCGACATTGACGTCCCTCGTCGTGGCGGTGACCAACCTGATCTTCACCACCGTCGCGTTGAGTCTGATTGACCGCGTCGGGCGGCGACGCATCCTCCTGCGGTCCATCCCCTTCATGATCGCAGGTCTCCTGGCGGCAGCATTCGGCTTCTCTCTCATACCGGCGCCGTCGTCGGAGGGTCGGGACGGCAGCCGGGAAGCGCAGGCAGCGTCCGGGTTCGGCGCCCCCATCATCCTGGTGAGCATCATGGTGTACGTCGCCTCGTTCGCCCTGGGTCTGGGGAACGTGCCCTGGATGCAGAGCGAGCTGTTCCCCCTGTCGGTGCGGTCGCTGGGCAGCGGTGTGGCCACGGCGACCAACTGGGGGTCCAACTTTGCCATCGGGCTCACCTTCCTACCGCTCATGGACGCGCTCACGCCCCCCTGGACGTTTGTCCTCTACGCGCTCGTGTGTGTTGGGGGCTACGTGCTCATCTGGCGTATATACCCGGAGACGGCCGGGCTGTCTCTCGAGGAGGCGACGGCGCTGCTGGAGGATGGATGGGGGGTGAGGTGACGTGAGGGTCGATGAATTCTGCATGGGAGTGAAGGGGGGGAGGGTGATGATGCGTGACGCGTAGATCTATGCTCAGCGTGACGGGTATCACTGTCTGACATACCGGTGGCCGGGAGTGTTGTCGGGGGGGGGGGCGAGATATCCATGTATACCGATGTGGGATGCTGGACTAGGCCATCTGTCATCACTCAGCCGGGGGGGGGGGCGACGACGGCCTGGTGGTCCTCGGCCTTGGCAATGGTGTAAGGTACAGGGGAGAGTTGATGGGCGGTCTGGCTCCTCGGTGAGCGAGCTTCGGTGCTCTTCAAAATTGGCCCTCCTACACAAGGGGAGAGAATCGTTGCGGAAAAAAGAAGAAGAAGAAAAAGAAGGGGAAAAAAAAGAAAGGAATAGAGATGAGACAGATACAGTAATGCCTAGTGAAAATTATCAGTCCGACGAGGACCGTCGCGTCGCGGCTCGTCGTACCCCCGTCTCCATGATTCAATGCGGCCCCGCCAGCCGAGTCCGGATTATCCATGGATGTTCCACGGATGGTGGATGCAGTGATTCTGACCAGACTTTTGACGATTTCTGATTTTGATGAATCTCTTGCCTCTTCTCTCGCTTTCCGACCGACTCTCTCTCTCTCCCTCTCTCTCTCTCCCTCTCTCTCTCTCCCTCTCTCTCTCTATTCTTCCCTCTTCCGAGACCTTTCCCAAGACCTCTCACGAGTCCCACCCACGCATCCGCATCTCGACATCGCACTACGCACTACCTTGGTAATTCGGCATTTCGGTGCCGGTAGCGTGAGTCGGGATCGGCGCATATGCAGCCTTGGCTCAGGATCTCTTGCTCCTCGTAATGATAGATACCAATACTACGGAGCGTCACTACTCGTAGACTCCTGCTACTGGAACTCCGGCTATGACTGTTCGTAGCGATACCTGCGGTCGATAGTCGATAATGCTGATAATAATGATAATACCGGGTACGAGTATAGCAAGTGATGGATAGTACGGAGTGATGCAGATTGCTCGTAGCATTACCGACTACAGCCTACCGGTATTGGTATCCATACTACCACTGCGCCCTCTGCCCACATGTGGGAAGCACCGGCGTTGAGTAAACAAATAAAAATATAAACAATAAATAATAAAAATAATAAAACTAAAAGGTATTGATGCTACTGCAGTCTACAGTCTCTAGTACGGTAGTATCCCACGGCAGATCCAGACGCTTACGTATCATTGCGGGGATGTATCAATTGATCACTGTGAGCTTACAAGGTGCGCCTTGCCATTGCCCCGGCTTCGGCCTTCCCGCGTCTTCGCATATGCTGTTACTCGTAGAATAGAATTGTGAACCGGCTCGACATGGGGGGGG
>NW_023336198.1:914299-951700 GCF_012550715.1 Geosmithia morbida
TCTCCCTCTCTCCCTCCCTCTCTCCATTCATCCCGACATAATAACGAGGGTCGGTTGTGTGTCGTCCGTACACACATACACACACACATACACACACACACACACACACACACATAAGACACACGATGGACTCAGTCGACGACGCGTTGTATCGGGCGGAACGCGAAGCGTCGTACCGCAACCGCGCAAGCCACGAGGTGGAGAGGGTCAACACGGCAACGTCGGAATCGAGCATCTCTACGTCAGGAGATGACGACGGTAGAGGGAGCGGCACGGTCCGCAGCCGCAACGGCCACGCCAACCACAGCAACGTGAGCCGCATCTCGACGCAGAACGACCTGGAGCGGAACCCGACGGAGCTGAGCCGGATCGCCACGCAGCGCAGCCAGCACCACAGCACGGTGGGTACGGAGCTGCGCAGCCGCGTGAGCACGCGGCGCCGCGAGGGTCCCATACCCCCCATGGGCGCCGGCAAGCCTTACCCTCCCCCCCTGCCGGACTCGGAGGAGTACGTGGTCGAGTTCGACGGGCCCGACGACCCGCTGCACTCGCAGAACTGGCCGCTGCGGAAGAAGATGCTGACGGCGGCCATGCTGGGGTACACCACCATGACCTCCGCCTTCACCTCCTCCATCTTCTCGAGCGCGACCTCGGTGGTGGCGGCCGAGTACGGCGTCGGCACCGAGGTCGGGCTGCTGGGCACCACCTTCTACGTCATCGGCTTCGCCACCGGGCCGACGCTCTGGGCCCCGCTGTCGGAGCTCAAGGGCCGCCGGCTGCCCATCATCCTGGCCATGTTCGGCTTCTCCGTCTTCAGCATCGGCTGCGCCACCGGCAAGGACATCCAGACCATCCTCATCTGCCGCTTCTTCTCGGGCTTCTTCGGTGCCTGCCCGCTCTCCGTCGTCGCCGCCGTCTTCTCCGACATGTTCGACAACCGGACCCGCGGCATAGCCATCACCGTCTTCAGCATGGCCGTCTTCACCGGCCCCCTGCTCGCGCCCTTCATCGGCGGCTTCATCGTCACGTCCTCCCTCGGCTGGCGCTGGACGGAGTACCTGGCCTCCATCATGGGCTTCGTCTCCTTCCTCCTCGACCTCTTCTTCCTCGAGGAGACGTACCCGCCCGTCATCCTCGTCCAGAAGGCCTCGGACCTGCGCCGCCGCACCAAGAACTGGGGCATCCACGCGAAGCAGGAGGAGATCGAGGTCGACTTCCGCGAGCTCGTCTCCAAGAACTTCTCCCGCCCCCTCCGCATCCTCTTCACCGAGCCCATCGTCCTGCTCCTCTCCATCTACATGAGCTTCATCTACGGGCTGCTCTACCTCTTCCTCACCGCCTACCCCCTCGTCTTCGTCGGCGTCCACGGCTTCAGCGCCGGCAAGTCTGGCCTCACCTTCTTCGGCATGATCACCGGCCAGTTCATTGCCGGTGCCGTCGTCCTCGCCCAGCAGCCGTGGTATAACCGCAAGCTCACGGCCAACAATGGTGTCCCTATCCCCGAGTGGCGTCTCCCCAGCATCATCGCCGGTGGCATTTCTTTTGCCATCGGTCTTTTCTGGTTTGGATGGTATGTCTCTCCTCTCTCCTCTCCTCTCCTCTCTCCTCTCTCCTCTCTCCTCTCCCTCTCTCTGCCTCTCTCTCTCTCCCTGTCCGCCTACCTTCTCTTGCTCCTTCTGCATGGCACGTGCCGACCAGCATCTCTGACAAACTCCCAGGACCGGCTACACCAGCGACATCCACTGGGCCGTACCCGCCGCGTCCGGCATCTTCTCCGGCTTCGGTCTCATGTCCATCTTCCTCCAGGCCCTCAACTACCTGGTAGACGCCTACCTCATGTTTGCCGCCTCGGCCATTGCCGGCAACACCTTCATGCGATCCCTCGTCGGAGCCGTCTTCCCGCTGTTTGCGCGCCAGATGTTCGAGGGCATGGGCATCCAGTACGCCAGCACGCTGCTGGGCGGCATCGCCGTCGTCCTCGTGCCCATCCCCTTCGTCTTCTACTTCTACGGCGCTAGGATCCGCTCGGGGAGCAAGCTCGCTCCCACGTTTGGGGCCGCGGCCGTGGTCAGCAACCAGGATGCCGCCGAGGAGCGGCGGGGGAGTAGCTCTCACGGAAACGGTCAGATCCAGAAGGAGGGCCGGGGTGAGAAGCAGGATGATGTTGCCGGTGCTCATGCGGCTCGGAAGGAGAGTGATAATGGTGCGCCTAGGCAGAACGTGTAAGACCGTTCATCTGTCCCTGGTTTACTATTTCCCCTCTCACACTTCCTTGTAATCTTTGTCTTCATCGTTGCGTTTTCTTATTCTAGGATGCCAGCCATCTTGTTCATATTGGCGTTTCCTTGTGTCATACCTTTTTTTTCCCCTCTGTTCCGCATGCTTGACGCGTTTGGATCATGCCGAGAAGATGTCGAGGATGTGTCATGTCTTCTTATATACCTACCTGTCTTGTGGAAAACCATTCCGTCATATGATATCCTAAACATGAGACTCTTCCCATATACTGCATCCGCCAAATTTCATGCCCTTTCCATACCTGCTTCTCCTTCTTTTTCATCATCCCGACTTCGTGGAGATAGCCCCACGTACAAGCAACCCTTTTTTTTTAAAAAAAAAAAAAAGGAAATTAATGACGGAACGACGGAGTGCAGAGCGGTGATGCAGAGCGGTGACAGAGCTTGCATGGGACGGACATTCGACATTCTATAGAGTCGAGTCCGAAAACCAGCAATGACTATCACAAGGTGTTAACAGTCATCGTTTCAGGCTTCTCCTTCGGCACAAAGACTCCAAGTGTCGATGCTCCATATACGCGGTACGATGATATCCATCAGAGATTTCATTATCCGATCCGTTTCGGTTGGCCTGGCTCCCTTCCAGTTCAACACCAAGGGGCGCGATCCCCTCTTCTATCCCAGATGCGGCGCCAGCATAGGCAATTGACTTTCGAGAGGAGGATACCTCCATCCATTCAGGGATCTCCCCGGAACAGGATACGACGATGAAGCATAGATCGATGCAGTAGCACGACAACATGGTTCTTGGCCTTGCGTGGAGGAGCAATAGACAGCATACCAATGACGACATGTGCTGATACAGTGTGGGGTAAGAAGCTCAGCTTCCCCTCTCAGATCTTACCCGAAGCCTGATGGGCCGAAAGCAAAAAAAAAAAAAATTTAAAATTAAAATAATAAAAATAATAAAAAAATGAAGTCAGATTTTGGTGATTTTGGTGTCTTCTTAGCGAAGCAGAGTTTTCAGCTCTACTCTTCTTTTTCAGCAGAAGCATGGAAGTGAGGAGTTGCTGTTCAATGGGCAGCGAGCTGTTGTTTACAGGGTAGGATTTGAGGGGCGGCATATTCGAATATGAGCGGGAGCTGGAGGAGCATCGAGAGATGATTGAGTTGGGTGTAGACATGATCCTCAGATACTACTACTGTCACTGCCCAACAAGTCCTCAACTGGATTGCTTCTACCGAAACAATTGATACGAGTTCAGAGTACGAGGGTATCTGCTCTGAACGTGTACGTGCATCCCAGGTACGTACTCGATCGTCGTCGCCCCGCCTACGTCATCACTTCTCATTCTAGCGCTGCCATTGACGTCGATGAATCCGATCTGCTTGCTACTCACAGCTCCAGCCGCGTAACTGGTGCCCAGGTTTGATTCCCAGTAGAAAAATATAAATTTTCTTTCTGAAAAGGGAGGACATTAAGAAAGGAAAAAAAAGGATGTCGTAGGTGGCACCATGTTCGTACCGTACCGTCCTCTCGCCAAGTCTAGCTCTCCCTTTGCTCAATTCATAACCTCTTCTCCCTCTTCCTCCTCCTCCTCCTCCTCTATATACAACGATACAACCAAAGGGGGGGGGGTTTCCACGACTTCCAACCTATGAGTTTCCCATAAACTGTTCCCGGCCATTCTCTCTACACGTATCTCCTCGTATCGTGACCATATATTATCGAGTACACGAGTCAGCCCGTTTCAGGCAAGAGAAATAAAGAAAAACACCCGCTACCATGGACATCAGAGAGCACAAAGCTGGCAATGTCCAGCCCTATGGTGGGCGCAACAAGATTCCCAACATCCAGGAGTTCATGTCCCACCTCGATCGCGAGAAGAAGGACCGCGATGCCGCTATTGACAGCGACCTGTCCAAGAACAAGAAAGCCGGTGAGGTGGCAGATCACAAGAACGACGATGAAAAGGCAAGAAAAAAGCACGAGGATACCCGCACAGTCAGGGATCCCGTCACCGGCAAAGATGTCGAGATCCGTGATGTTAAACTGGACTTTGGTGAGGCTGTCGACAATCCCAAGGTGTGTATCTCTTATCTTTCCCTTCCCATCCCCCCCCCCCCTGTCCTCTCTCCCATCGCCACCATGTTCATTTCCCTGGTGCGTGAGCCTCGCTGACCTGCCCTCCACAGATGTCCGTGCCGAATGGAAACCTCGGGAAAGAAGCCACCATATCTGCCAAGGCCAACCAATCCGGCGAGGAATACAGATACGCTCAGGATGTGACAGCACCTCCTGATCCCGTCCAGGAAGGTTCGACGTCCGATGTGCCCATCCGCAGCGAAAAGACGTCGGTGCTCTTCTACCAGACCCCCTCGGTCAGCTACGAGCCCATGTTCGCCAACCTGGAGAGGCGGGGTAACTTGCTCTGCGCCGGCATCTTCGCGGCCATCATATTCGTAGGCAGCTTCTTTGGCGGACGGCTCCTGGGCCTGCTTCCCCTGGCATTCTGCATCGCCTCGGGTGTGTGGCTCTGGATCAAGGACCTCATCCGTCAGGGTCGCGACAACGAGTGGGCCAGCGAGCAGAGCAGGGGGGAGACGGCCACGGTCAACCTGATCCCCGAATCGGTCGAGTGGATGAACACCATGATCGGCATCGTCTGGGGTCTCGTCAACCCGGAGATGTTCGCTAGCATTGCCGACACGTTGGAAGACGTCATGGCCGCCTCGGTGCCCGGCATCATCGAGGCCGTCCGCGTGGCAGATATCAGCCAGGGGAACAATCCCATCCGCATCCTCAACATCAGGGCCCTTCCCGACTCGCACGTCGAGGACATCAAGGATGAGATACGCAAGAAGAACGAGGAGGCAGGCATGGACGAGCACGAGATGGCGGCCAACGAGCAGGCCGGCGACTTTTACAACCTCGAGGTTTCCGTCGCCTACCACGCCAAGCCCTCGGGACAGGACGTCATGTCCAAGGCCCAGAACATGGGCATGCAGCTCGTCTTCTACCTGGGTCTCAAGGGCGTCATCGGCATTCCGCTGCCCATCTGGGTCGAGCTGATCGGTCTCGTCGCCACGGCCCGCGTGCGCGTCCAGCTGACGCCCGACCCTCCCTTCCTCAAGACGGTCACCTTCACCCTCATGGGCCTGCCCAACGTCCAGGCCGGATGCACGCCCATGATCGAGAGGGGTGTCAACATCCTCAACCTGCCCCTCATCTCCAACTTTGTCAACTGGGCCATCGCCACCGCCGCCGCCATGTACGTTGCGCCCAAGAGCCTGACCCTCGACCTGGGCCAGATGCTGTCGGGCGACGACGTCAAGAAGGACACCGAGGCCATCGGCGTCATCTTCATCCGCATCCACAAGGCCACCAAACTCAGCAAGCAGGACCAGAGGGGCTCCGTCGGCGGCGGGTCCGACCCTTACATCACCGTCAGCTGGAGCAAGTTCTCCAAGCCTCAGTTCTGCACCCGCGTCGTCCAGGACAACCTCAACCCCGTCTTCGAGGAGACGTGCGGCCTCCTCGTCACCCCGGACCTGATCCAGGCCGACGAGCAGCTCTCCATGGAGCTGTGGGACAGCGACCGCTCCTCGGCAGATGACGTCGTCGGCAAGATCGAGCTGAGCATCCAGGACCTCATCCAGCATCCCGGCAAGATGTTCCCCCACATCTCCAAGCTACGCGGCGAGGGCGCCGACAGCACCATGCCCGGCGAGCTGCACTGGGAGCTCGGCTTCTTCGGCAAGACCCAGTTCCGCAAGGGCCTCCGCAGCAGGGGCGAGGACCTGAACCTGGCCCCCGAGCTCAGGGACAAGCCTGAGCTGCAGGAGGACAGCAAGAAGAGCGAGGAGGACAAGGCCAAGGACGCCGTCATGTGCACGCCTCCCGACCCTCTGTGGCCGTCGGGAGTCCTCAGCGTCATCGTCCACCAGATCGTCGGGCTGGAGCTGGCCAACATCAAGGGCAGCGAGGGCAACCGCAAGGGCAGGGAGTACGAGCCTGCGCGTCCCGAGGCCGGCGAGGTCAAGGAGGAGCAGGGCAAGTCGCTGCCGAGCTCGTACTGCACCATCCTGCTCAACGACGACCTCATCTACAAGACGCGGTCCAAGGTGGTGTCGTCGCAGCCCATCTTCAACGCCGGTACGGAACGCTTCATCCGCGACTGGCGCAGCGCCATCGTCACCGTGGCCGTCCGCGACTCGCGCAACCGCCAGCACGACCCCATCATCGGCGTCGTCCCGCTCAAGCTGTCCGACATTCTGCAGACGGCGAGCGAGTCGACTCGGTGGTACCCCCTCGACGGCGGCATCGGCTTCGGCCGCATCCGCATCTCGGTGCTCTTCCGGTCGTGCGAGCTCAGGCTGCCGCCGGCGCAGCTGGGGTGGGACATCGGCACGTTCGAGTTCCTATCGGACCAGATCACGGTGGAGCGGTACAGGCCGACCCAGAAGGCCAAGCTTCTCCTGCGCACCGGCGGGTCGTCGGCCAAGGTGAAGAAGTCGCACATGACCAAGACGGACGACGGCAGCACATTCGACATCCGCGGGGCCGTGGGGATCGACGACAAGGACGACGACGGCGACGACGGCAAGAGCAGCCGCAGCGCCAAGAGCAGCAGCAAGAAGAGCGCCGACGGCAACAAGCGGATCCGGCTCCCCGTGCGTCACCGCTACCGGTCCCCGATCTTCATGGAGTTCCGGCCGGGCGGCAAGCGGCGCAGCGACGCCTTCGCGTCCCTGTGGCTGGTGGACCTCGTGGACGGCGAGGAGCGCGAGTTCGACATCCCGCTGCTCCGCGTGGACAACAGCCTCCGCCTGGCGCAGAGCTACATCACCGACGCCAACTACCGCGACATCCCCGACCTCGACGCCGAGGAGATAGGGCGCGTCAAGTTCCGGGGCCGCTTCTCCCCGGGCACGGACCGGGACCACATCCGCTTCGTCAGCGACAACGACTCTCGCGAGACGATCGAGACCTGGGAGGCCTGCTACGCCGAGGGCGTCCGCGGGGCCGAGGTCAAGACGGAGGTGCCCCCCTCTGTGCAGAGGCTGCACGACAAGTCCCTCACCCACGGCCGCGACATCCTCGCCCAGGCGGACGAGAGGGACAGGAAGAGGTGGCTATCCAAGGACGGCACCGACTGGTCGGGAGCATTCGGCGACGATCCGAGTGCCCTCCTGGCCAACAAGAAGAGGGGCTCTCGTCGGGACTCGCCAGACGGCAGCGACGGCAGCTATCACGAGGAAGAGTCGGACGACGATGACGGCGACGACGATGACGGTGCGAGCGCCCCCGACGCGGAGAACACGTCCCATCCATCCGAGGATGCGGGCCGGTCCAGGACCAGCAGGGAGGAGGCGGAGTCCGGTGACGACGGGGAGGACGGTCACGGTCCCCTGAGCGCGTACAGGAACTACCGCACGCAGAGCAGGGATCTGCACCGCAGACACAGAGGTCTCATGCAGTGGCGTCCCATGCGAAACGTGCAGTTTGCAAAGGATGAGGCCAAGTTTGCTATCAGAAAGGTTACAAAGCTAGGCTCTCTGAGCGGGAGGCAACCTGATGTCGAGACGGAGATTTAGAGGGGTGTGTGTGTGTGTGTGTGTTTCTTCTTCTTCTTTTTCGGTGTTTGTACTTATCAAAGAATGCTGGGCTACCTGCTGATAATTATGAGCTTTGACTTCTTCTCTAACTCGCGCCCCCCCCCCCCCCCCCCCCCCCAACTTTTTTTTTCCTTGAAAGAGACTTACGCATCCCCTATCTGTTGGTCCTATATGTATATGCATGATGCCATCACCAACTGCAGATTCGCCGTCTGCATTCACCAGCACCGTGAATCAGCTCCACCTATCGTGTCATCCGATATATTGCATATTGCGTTACGGGGTTGTCTGGCTAATTAAGGAGGCAGCGTATTGTGCATGTGTGTGTGTGTGTGTGTGTGTGTGTGTGTCCTTTCTCTATAGCTAGATCGTGACTAAGAGACACCTGACGCTACATGCTTCGTACCCCCTCATGGTATATTACAGAGATAGATGGGCCCTCGATTTTCATGATATAGTGCTGAGTCTAGGGCACGGGATAGTCTCTGCACAGTCCTAAGGAGAAGATGCAACTGACTATAATAGGGGGAAGGTATAAGTGTGATAGGCTGGCCGCACTGGTCTAGTTTACATATTATTATTCATAGCAGCCTCGAGGTACGTATTTGGTGATACCGAGAGAAAGCAGGGGAAGAGGAGAGAGGTATCTAGCTGGATAGCAAGAGTAATAGAGGTCGCTCTACGGAGTAGACCTCATCGTAATTTACAGGTCACGGCGCACTCGCCTTCCCTATAGCGACGCTTGGGAACTGTACTGCAATACTCGTAGTTATATATTACTCGGCTACTTGCGGTGTGACGTCTGCGACCGGCTGTGATGAGCCCGACCGACCACCCGGTAACCTGCAACACTCACTCACTCACTCACTGCCTCAGGCAACTGGACAAGATCCGTCCGACGTTGTAGCTGGATTCGGCACCGTTTGACCAGACAAGACATCCAACCTTCAATCATCACGCATGTCTTTACCACGACACAATCAAGGCGGGACGTAATTCTTCCTTTCCATGACACTCACCTCCACTCACTCATCTGAATACAAATACGTACGTCTCATCCGCATCCAAACAGATGAACACATACGACGCACGCTTCCCACCTAGACATGGAAGAAACTAGACATGAAAAATTATACACGAAACACGGCTCTCGCGTCAGTCCCCCACCCCCCCAATCGCCAACATGTCCTCACCACTCGACATGACGCGTAGGCCAAGGCCACCAAGCACAGCACCAGCCACACCATCCCGCCTCTCGGTGGCGATACAAGCGCCGCTGTCGTCGAGCAAGAGGGCGATGCCATATTTGGACGCAGCAGATGAGAATGGGTCATCATCATCGTCGACAGCAGCAGCAGCAGCAGCAGCAGCAGCAGCAGCAGCAGCAGCAGCAACGCCCACGGCATCACAGCGCGGACGACCCCGCGGCTGGAAGCCGGGCATGTCCTACTCCGAGCTCCGCGGTCGTCCGCCACCGCCGGCAAGGGCAGAGCGTGCGGCGCGTCCAGCACCGGGGCAGATGGTCATGAGGGGCAGGCGGGGCGGTGGTCGCAGGGCGGGCAGGAGGCTGAGCTCGCCCACTCCGCGGGAGGTGTACCGTCGGATGCGGGAGGCGCCGTTCATCCCGTACACGTGCGAGTGGCAGGGCTGCAAGGCCGAGCTGCACAATCTCGGGACGCTGAGGCGGCACGTGAAGGTTGTGCATGTCGACCGGAGCAGCGACGGACGATGTCTATGGGGGCGCAGGTGTGCGGCTGCTGCTGCTGCTCCTGCTGCTCCTGCTGCCACTGCTGCCACTGCTGCCTCTGCTGCCGCGCCGGGGGGCGCCGGTCTGGCAGGTCATGTCGAGGACAGGCACATGGTGCCGTATGCCTGGCACGTCGGTGACGGCCCGCGAAACGACAGTCTGCACGGAAAGAGCGGCGGCCGACGACGGAGCGAGGGTACGGTCGATGTGGACGAGTCTATCCCCCACTATCTCAAGGATGCGGAGGGGAACCAGGTCACGCCGTCGGTCAGGGATCAGGAGGTGGAGGATTATGCTACGTGGAGGAGTAATCGCCGCAAATTGAGGGAGATGCTCATCGAGAGGGACAGGAACCTTCCCTCCGAGTCGGAGGATGACGAGGAGGCTCCCGAGTGATTGCCGTCGGGGGGTGGGGGTCTTGAA
The DNA here is from genome assembly GCF_012550715.1 of Geosmithia morbida. Lineage (NCBI taxonomy): Eukaryota > Fungi > Ascomycota > Sordariomycetes > Hypocreales > Bionectriaceae > Geosmithia > Geosmithia morbida. Next base: position 924,326 of record NW_023336198.1, read on the forward strand.
CCGAAGTCGTATATCGAATCCGTCTTTACACTGTCTCAGAGCATCTGACTGCTATTCCGCAGGAGGAAATCTCCCACGAACTCTTGTCAACAGACCACCACCCCCCGCCGGAGCTTGCTCGGCATGGTACCGGCATATGCTGAGCCGTCTTCTCTACTACGATCTGACGCCGTGCTGCATCTTGCCGACATTCTCTCTCTGCACATGGCCGGCAAAAGCTCCGCGAGTTTCGGACGACCGGTTTCCCATGTTTATTCCTGGTACGGAACTGCGGGTGCATTGCACACCGTAATGAGGAGAAAGTGAAAAAATGAAGAAGAAAAAAAAGACGTGCAGTCCAAGGGCTCCTGCTCAGCTCATCATTGACTGCTGGGAGACGTGAGATAGATCCGATCACCTCTCTCTCCCGTCAGGTGAGCCAACCTTTTCCGCCGGTGGGCTCTCGCTTGTGACTGGGCGAACCTATCGGGTTCCCATTGGGGAACTCGGAGGGAGTGGGAAGCCGATGATGAAAGAGATGGATAGGCTGCTCGTCTTGATGATGTCAACCCTGACGACGTTCTGGTTGGCCGGCCATCGTTGGGGGAAACGCGGGATTTTGTGATTCAGGCAAAAGAAGAAAGTCGACAGCCCACACCAGTCCACGGCATGTCCGATGACGGGTCCATAGTATTATATCATCATAACATATAACATGCCCTACAGGCGTTCCGCCCAAACATGATGATGGCCTAGAGGGCCGTGCATCGTCCGTCTTTCCTAAAACGTGTCTGTCGAACGGGTAGATGAGGGGTGGGGGGTTCGGGGTGGGCCTTGGCCCTCAAGTTATTACGCCAGTCTTGCAATCCCATCCCCACAAGCACCAGCCGTGGTGGGAAGACGGCATCACGACCGGGTAAAAAAAGAATAAATAATAAAAGATGAAAGATAGAAATCATTTGCAGCCAAAGGGGGGGGGGGGGGGGGGGGGGGGGGGGGGGTTCTGTTTAATACGGCATAGGCATGTATCATGTATTATCATTTACAATGCACGTACATGTAAAGTCTGAAGTGTATGGCGGCGGTGCACAGATCGAACTCGCTCTGCTACGTCTGTCCCTCTTCCACGCTGAGAGGTCAGGCTCTGATCAAGATCGAGAGATCTGCCTACGACTTGACTGTGTATGGCCGCATCTTGTACTACTGCTCCGTACAGGGAAACGTGATGCTGCAACTGACAACACGAGTTCCCGGCATGATAAGCACAGAAAGTATCATGAAGACGGGTTCGGGGAAGGCACTGAATCCGCTGGGTGACCCTCTATATAACGCACGTGTGTTGCGTATATGAGACGGGTGATTGTATTATATTCGGTATCGTGACTGGAGTAAGAATACAATCGTGATTTTATTGTTCAGAATGGTATAAGGGAAAGAGAAGAAAGAGGGAAGGCTATCATCTATCCAACTATCTATATATACATACATATATATATATATATATATATATATATACATCCATATACATACACATACACATATATATATACATACACATATATATATATACATATTCATATTCTGCACGGGAAATGCGGTCATGCGCCTGTTTTGTAATCAGTCGATACAAGTCAATCCGAGCCCCCTACGAGAAAGTCACGTGGCCTCCAGAAACGTCTTATTCCGGAACCATGCGACGGTTACTGCGGATGATGCAAGACGGTGGCAGTGGCAGTGCCTCTCTTGAGCCTTGCTAGTATCCGTACTACGTAATACTACGTACTGCCTATGGACATGGTACACTAATGCAGCGGTCATACGCCACGACTTTTTTCTTCTTCCTACTCCGCAGTGTATTGGTAATGTCGGTAATCCATAGACCGACTGTATGATCTGTTACTGCTGCATCACCAGAAGCAGTAACAGCACTGAATTAGACAGTGTTGCTGTATCACTGCCTGTGAGGCTTGATGAATTCCGGTGGTGATACCGTACAGATTGCCGGTTACTCGTACCTAAATCAGTCATTATATGCACTCGATAGTGGCGGCTTTGTGCTGCAGGGCTGCAGACCATCTGCCTCAGGCACTCGGATTCTGCTGAGCAATCCACGATCCACCTTCAGCCTCCCTCGTACTCTGTCTCTCTCCACTGACAGCGTCCAATGTCCAGTGTTGGACATTGGACGCTGCCAGTGGACAGGCAGGCAGCCAGAGGAGCCAGAGAGAGAGAAAAGATCTAGGCCACAAGTCCATTCTCCCCCCCCCCCCCCCCCCCCCCCCCCCCCCCCCCCTCCCCTCCTCTCCCTCCTCTCCCTCTCTCCCTCTCTCCTCCCTCTCTTCTCTTTCCTTCTCTCGTCCTTCTCCCCCCTCCCCCTCACATGAGAAACAAGATAAAAATAAGATGAAAAAGAGAGGCCCGACTCTTCTGTTCATCATCACACACCGTACAGGAGAGTAACTGATACTTCTCTTCTCATCCTCCACCACACACACACACACACACACACGCACTCACACACTCACACACTCTCTCCGTCACTCCTCCCTCCCTCCATCCTTGTCTCTCTCACCACTCGTCACTCCTTCTCCCCCCGCACCCCTGCAGCGAGTCGTACGTCGTAGTGCGCCTTGGCCTGTTAACCCATTGGGGGACCCGCTCCGAAACCGACGCCGCTCACTTACCAGGGCCACCACAAACCCGCACGTTTTCCCTTGGTCCCCCATTCCTTGACATTATTACCTACTACCTTGGCTCCTCCCGTCCCTGCAGCCTTGACTTTTGTTTTCTTTTTTTCTTTTGTTTTCTTTTTTTTTTTTTAAAGAAAAAAAGAGTGAGTGCTTTGCTTTGCTTTGCTTTGGCTGGTACTTCCATACTGCATCCAAACACCAATCAACCCTCTTCCTCTCTGCGTCCCAATCCAACCTTTTCTTCCTACTCTTCGCCCTCTCATTCTTCTTCTTCTTCTTCTTCTTCTACGCGTACCATCAACGCTTTCCATTCGATTCTTCATTCGACGCCTACCGTTCTCGACTGCCGTGCCTAACATGGCACCGACTGCGTGACCGATTTCATCAACCCAAAAGATCAACCGTCCCCCCCCCCTCACCTCCATCTCTCCCTCGCCGCCGATATCGACCACCATCAGCAGATATCTCGGCCAGACTAGACGTGCATCGAATCAAGCTCGAGCTCGTACATTGCGCCCCCCTCCCCTACGTACCTGCGACGAAACAAGGTCATGCATACCAAATCCTCTTCTTCTCCCGGCAATCCCGGCGGTCAAGTCAGCCATCGACTGCGCAACTTCTTTCGCATCAACAACAACAACAACAGCAGCAGCAGCAGCAGCAGCAACGGAAACACCAACACTAATGCCAAGGGCAGCGGTGCCAGCGATGATCACGACTCGTCATCGAACGACGATGCCTCTACCCCCCATCACGGCGCCAACAACACCAGCGGTGCCGGGAGGCCCTTTCGCGGTCGGCTCTTCAGCAGCACCGTAGGCCGCTTCCGCTCCCAGACCGTCACCAGCGAGGGCAACCAGCTCGAGGAGGTGCTGGGCCCCACGGCTCAGGCAAACCCCTACTTTGCCCATCAGGGCATGCCCGGCCTGCGACACCACAACGATGGCTCTGTACCCTCGACCCCGCCCTCGACCCCGCCCACCCTCCTGGTGTCGGGCCCCGACGATGAGAAGGGGGGCAAGAAGCCCACCGCCGGTACAAAGGAGGAGCTGGCGAGGAGGCTGCGCCGCGTCGCCAGTGCCCCCAACACCCAGGGCCTCTTCAACAGCAAGGACGGCGGTGCCGCCGCCATGGCCGCCGCCGATTCGGGCGGTGAGCCCGGCGGCAACGGCCACCGTCCTGCCACGGCCGAGCTCGAAATCGATCCCCTGCAGGAGGATCCGGATGCGCCCGGTCCCTTCTCCGTGGCGGATGCGAAGGTCGAGGCGGCAAAGAACCAGTCGCTGAGCCCGTCGGCCGCCGAGGACGGCCTCTCGAATCTGCCCGACCCGGCCAGTAGCGTGCCCTTCCGTCGGACCTACAGTTCAAACTCCATCAAGGTCCGCTCCGTCGAGGTCAGCCCCGCCAGCTTTGACAAGATCAAGCTCATCGGCAAGGGAGACGTCGGCAAGGTGTATCTGGTGCGCGAGAAGAAGAGTCACAGGCTCTACGCCATGAAGGTCCTGAGCAAGAAGGAGATGATCAAGCGCAACAAGATCAAGCGCGCCCTCGCCGAGCAGGAGATCCTCGCCACGAGCAACCACCCGTTCATCGTGACGCTGTACCACTCCTTCCAGTCCGAGGACCACCTGTACCTGTGTATGGAGTACTGCAGCGGCGGCGAGTTCTTCCGCGCTCTCCAGACGAGGCCTGGGAAATCCCTGTGCGAGGACGACGCGCGGTTCTACGCCGCCGAGGTCACGGCTGCCCTCGAGTACCTCCACCTGATGGGCTTCATCTACCGCGATCTGAAACCCGAGAACATCCTGCTCCACCAGTCCGGCCACATCATGCTCTCCGACTTTGACCTGTCTAAGCAGTCGGACCCCGGAGGTAAGCCCACCATGATCGTGGGCAAGAACGGCGCCAGGGTCGACTGCCTCCCGACCATCGACACGAGGTCGTGCATCGCAAACTTCCGGACGAACTCCTTCGTCGGCACCGAGGAGTACATCGCGCCCGAGGTCATCAAGGGCAGCGGCCACACGAGCGCCGTCGACTGGTGGACGCTGGGCATCCTCATCTACGAGATGCTGTACGGGACCACGCCCTTCAAGGGCAAGAACCGCAACGCCACCTTTGCCAATATCCTCCGCGAAGATATTCCCTTTCCCGATCACTCGGGTTCACCCCAAATTTCAAAGTACGTTTTTTTTTTTTCCCTTCTTCCTTTTTTCTTCTTCTTTCCTTTTTTTCACTTCTCGTACCCCCCCTCACTCTTAACACACACACACACCTTTCACTCTCCTTGCACGCTCTCTCGTCTCCCACATACAGTGCTGACTCCCCACCCCCTTCCCCCTAACAGCCTCTGCAAATCCCTAGTCCGCAAACTCCTCATCAAGGACGAGAACCGTCGGCTGGGCGCACGAGCCGGCGCCTCAGACATCAAGGCCCACCCGTTCTTCCGGTCAACTCAGTGGGCCCTGATCCGGCACATGAAGCCGCCCATCGTGCCGCATCCGCCCAAGGGCAGCGAGACGCCCAACTTCCGCAACGTCAAGGAGAGCGATAGCATCGACATTGGTGGACCGGAGAACATCAAGGGCGTTCCCCTCGACAGCGGGCTCGCCACGCCCGGAAACGAGATGCCGGACCCATTCCTCGAGTTCAACAGCGTCACGCTACATCATGACGGCGATGATGACCAGCTCTATATGAACGGTCACTCTTAGCGATTTCACGCTTCTCCTCCATCCCTCTCTTTCTCTTCTTCTCTTTGAGGAACCGGGGTCGCCAAGATTGGAGAATGAGAGACCCGGTCCGCTCTGTCCATACTATGGAACGTAAAGGCAGCAGATGAAGAAAGAAGAGAGCGCATGAGCGGAAAAGAGACGTCCCATTTCATGCCCCCCTTATGCGCGAACTTTTTTTTTTTGTATTAAAAATCTCATGGCGTGGTACACGGTATGGCGTTTTATTCCTTTTTTTTTACACTTTATTTTCAAATCCTTCTCTTCTTCACATAAGGGATCGAGGAAAAGAAGGGAGTGGGGAGGGGGAAGGTTGGAAGAGTAAAAATGGAATGAAAGCAGGCACAAACGAGGAGAGTAAATGTATATCTTTACCATCTTTTGTCTTTCTCTGGTGGTTGGTTTCTGATTTTTTCCCGTTCTTGCCTTCTTTCTTTTCTTCTTCCCTTGTTCACTTTGCATATCTTGCAAACACATGCACACAGCACAACACAGAACGGCACGGCAACACAGAAGTTGAGAAGAGCAAATAGATCCTCAAGACTCACTAATATCTCTTTTTTTTCATCCGATCTGCCGAATATGTGCGAATGGTGTAGATGTCTCAGGCACGTATGTGGGTTACACGTGAAAGACCTCGTGACCTGGTTGTTGACCGGTAGGATGGATGATTCAGGATGACTACTGTATTATCACCACTATCACTCGGGTACTTGTTTCCACACACCTGACTAGAAGAAGGATAGTTGTAATGGCGAGTACAAGTATGGCAGAGAGCATATCGAGGGGGAAGAAGAAGAAGAGGAAGAGGAAGAAGAGACCATCGGTCACGTTGGTCGTACGGTAGTATGGTGGGGTGTGTGGGATGGTCATGCTCTTCCTGTTCTCGTATCATATGATCTACATTGATGCAGGTTTCTTGGTCAGATGTATATAATATGTACCGTACCGTATGGGGGGGGGGGGGGGGTTTTAAGATGTCGATATATATTATAATGTAACATGGAATATTTTCCAAAAAAAAAAAGTATCATTTTTTTCTTTCTTTTCGTCCCCCCCCCAATAGTTCTATATATATAATAAGCATAATAAGCTTACTGCACGAAAGCAACCAAAAAAAAAATCCAACTAAGAAGAAAGAATGGGTAGGATGTCGTCCCTCCGTCGTCAGAAGAGCCTGTCCCCGCTCCGACAGAGAGCACAAGCCAACCCCCCTCCCCCCGATATGGACATGGGCCCCCTAGAAATGCAGGATGAGAAGATCATCGAGAGAGCGACGCAGAGGGCCCGCGACAGGCGGAGTCTGCCTCGGTCCAGACGGCCACGAACCCGCTACAGAACGTGGTACCGCGTCTCGGAGACGGAAGACGACGCGGCAGACCGCGACTCGTCGCCGGGGTACTGCATCGAACGGGACGGCGAGGGGCACACCGGGAAAAGGGGGAGGACGAGGACGAGGAGGAGCGGGCTCGTCGACACGCAGGATCTGCGACGCCGACTGCTGGCCTCGAGGAGCGGCGACGGGCGCATCGCCAGGCTGCCGCGGCCCGCCGGGGACGGCAGCCTCATCGTGGTGGACGAGTGGCCGCTGCGGCAACGGGTGGCGGATGCCCTCGTCCGCGAGGGAGGGGTGGACGCCGCCTTCCTGGACGCGCACGCCCGGAACGCACCGTGGGTCAGCACCGGTGGGGGGCCGGGGGTGGCGTGGGAGTACCCCGTGGCGACGAGCCGCGGGGGTGCGCGGTTCCGGCGCATGTCGCTCTGGACGGGCACTCCAGAAATCCTGCTCGTCGGCCACGGCGACGAAGACAACGGCGACGAAGACGACGGCGGCGGCGGCACGGACATGGAGGGCGAGCTGCTCGACGGCAAGGCACCGGGCGAGATAGCATACAGACGGTGGATAGGGTTCCTAGGCAGGCTCCTCAGCGCGCCGCCGCACGAGCCTACGCTGCGGGCAGTCCTGTCATCCCTGGAGCGCAACCAGGACTCGTCACGGTTCGCGCCCGAGGCCGCCGCCGCCGCCGCCGCCGCCGCGTGCTCGTACGACGTGTGGACCGCCCTGGTGGAGCGTGTGCATCGTCATCTGGTCCTGCGGCGGGCCGCGCACACGTCGACCCGGCAGGAGGCCGGCAGGGGGCAGGAAGGCAGAGACGAGGAGAGGGACAAGGGTCGCAGCGCCGCCGACAGACGCAGCCTGGACCGCCTGTCGTACCTGGGTGGCGTGCTGCTCCCCGTCACGGTGGTGTCGGGCGTGGTGTCCATAGGCGGGCAGTACGGCCCCGGGGGGGGCAGGTTCTGGGTCTTCTGGCTGGCCAGCCTGCTGGGGAGCGTGGGCGCCGTCATCGTCATCTACCTCGATCAGGTGAGGACGCTGCCGGTGTGGATCGAGGTGGCGGTCGATGCCGTGCTCGAGGAGAGCGAGGTCGAGTCCCACGATGGCGAGGACGGGAACAAGGAGGCCGAGGCCGGCGCGGACAGGCTGGTCGTCAGGAGACTGCAGATGGTCGGGGGTGAGCCGCTCGTCAGGGCCTGGAGACGCAGAGATCTCGGTTGGGCCGGCGCCCTCAAGAAGGTGAGCGGGTATTATCGCTGGAGGGGCATGCCGGGTGGTATGCTGTTTCATGTGCCGCCGAGGGAGACTTGATACATATATATATTACACAATGTATAGAAATCTTTTCTGGCGAAGAAATATACACGGAACACGCTTTTTGCGTACCTTTTTTTTTTTTCTTCTTTCTGACACATACAAAACAGGAAAGAAAGAAGAAAAAAAGAGTTTACAAACCATTCATACGCTGACGTCCGAGACCGATCTTGTCCTTTCCATCCATCCATGGTCGCAGACACTCGGGGATACGCACCGTCTTGGTGTCGTCGTCGTACCCGTTCTCCAGGAGGGCAGCGATGATGCGCGGGGCGGCCAGGGCCGTCCCGTTGGCCGTCCAGGGGAAGGTGAGCTTGTCGCCGGGCAGGCGCATGCGCGTGTTGAGCCTGCGAGTCTGGTAGTCGGTGCACAGGCTGGCGGACGAGACCTCGCCCCAGCCGTCCTCCTGTTGGGACTCGGGGCTGCTGCCGCGGCGGACGGCGCGGCCGGGGAACCAGGCTTCCATGTCGACCTTGCGGGTGGCCGAGGCGCCGAGATCGTGGGCTGGCATTTCCAGGATGCGCGCGGGGAGCCCCAGCGACGACAGGATCTCGGTCTGGATGTCGAGGATCTCGTCGAACACGTCGTCGGCCGCGTCCTGGTCCGGCGGGGTCCACGCAAACATCTCGACCTTGGAGAACTCGTGCACGCGGTACAGACCCTTGGTGTCGGCGCCGCGGGCCCCCGCCTCGGCGCGGTAGCACCGAGACACGGCCACGCGCCGCATCGGCAGGTCGTCGGCCCGCAGCGTCGACGCCGCCTTCATGCCCGCCAGCGAGATCTCCGACGTGCCCGTCAGGCACATCTCGGGCGCCCCGCGCTCGGCGTCGTGCCGCGTCTGCGCCACCGTGTACACCTGCTGTTCGCCGCTCTGGTCGCGCGGCTGGAACCCGCATGCCGAACCGATGTGGCTGTACACCATGCTCGGCGGTGACACCTGCGTCCAGCCGTGCCGCGTCACCGCCGCCAGGGCGTACTGGATGAGCGCCTGCTCCAGCTGGGCCGCCTCTCCCACGAGGTAGTACCATCCCCAGCCGGAGGCCGTGGCCGCGGCCGCGAAGTCCAGGATCCCCAGGTCCATCCCTATCTGCACGTGTGACAGCGGCTTCGTCTTCGTCTTCGTCGCCCCCTCCCCGTCCGCCTCGGCCGCAGCCGGAGCCGGCACCTGGTTGATGTAGCTGAGCAGGACGGCCTCGTCGCCCGGCGGCGTCTCCTCGCTCGTCAGGTTGGGCATATCCAGAGCTAGCTCCTCCATGGCCGCTAGCACGCGCGACTCCTGGTCCGTCATGCCCGACAGCTCCTGCTTGAGCCGCCGCGCCTCGGCCTGGATCTCCTCGCGCGTCATGCGCCGCACCTCGTCCTGGACGTCATCATCTGAGCTGGTCATCGGGTTGGACAGCTGCCGGCGCAGAAGATTAGACCGCTCGCGGATCGCCCGCCCGCTGCGCGTCAGGTCCTGCCACTCCGCGTGGAGATCGACGATGCGCTTGGCGTGGCCCGCCTGCCGCGCGTAGTTGCGGTCGATGCACGTCTTTTCGTACAGTTCCGGGTTCTGCCGGATCTTCTTGATGTCCAGGATCGGTTTGGGGGCCGACGACGGACGCTTGGACAGAGAGCTGCTGCTGCTGCCATCCGGTGGGCCGTTGCCGGTAGCCTCTGATGAGAAGAAGGCTCGGGCTGACGGAATCCTGTGCTGCGGCGTCGCCCTGAGCCGACCGGCTCGGCAGCGGAGACGGTGGGCGGTTCTGTTCATGATCTCATCTGTCTACCCTATGGTACTGGATAGCTGATATGAGAAGTGGGCTGATTCCCTTGTCTGGCTGAGATTGGGGGGGGGGGGGGGGGCTTGGATGGGTTGGCATGTAGTTGATATGTTCAAGAATCGTTCGGCTGGGGGTTGTAGCTTTTGAACTTTCTTCTCCCCGATTAGGCTTAGCGCCAATGGGTCGGAATCGGAATTGGGACCTCCATTACTTGCTGTGTCACAGTCTGGTTCTCATACGATTGTGGCAGATTCATCTTCTCTTCCGTTATTGCTTTCTTGTTCGTCTCCCTTATTCTCATTGTATCATCGAACATGCTACCTGGAATTGCCAAGGCTGTTCCCAAGTGCTCTATACACAATCATCCATCGTTGGTGGTGGTTGAACCAACAGCCCGCATCGCATGCATCTTCTCGCATTCACGCACCAAAAGTATAGTAAGAGGGTATCTAAACATTCCGTCCCTTCCAAAGGTCCAGCTCCATCCATCTGCTTCATATGACGCCCCATTGCCCCAATGTCCAGTTGGCATGGTGCCCACCAGTTCCACGCACCAGCCCACCGGGCCCCATGCTCTGCCGTTGCTGCTGAACCTTGGCATCAACGTCGCCAGGCCTGGACGCTCCCCCGGCACCATGCTGCAGCCATAGGTCACGGTCGACAGTCGCCAGGGCCGGGATCTTGAGATGCGTCGTCAGGCTCGCGCCAGCCCAGGGCCCCAGAGAGTGCAGCGCGCGAATGTGACCCTGGATGAGGCGGGCCTGGTCACGGTGCTTCCTGACCTTGGCCTCGGTGGGGTCCTCCTGGCTCTCGGGTTCGCTGTAGGCGGCCGTCCGGCTCGAGGCGCCGCTGCGGACTTCCTCGGACTGGTCGGACACGGGGGATGCCTCGGCGTCCTTGGTGGGCGAGGATGCGCCCCCACCGCCGCCGCCGCCGCCGCCGCCGGTTGCCGACGATGATGACGACGACGCCCTCCGCTGGAGCTTCTGGTTGCGGCGCAGCTGGTCGACGCCCTTACCCGAAGTGGCCTCCCAGCCTCTCTGCTCAACCGTGGCCGTCAGCTCGTCGATGACGCGTTCCTTCAGTCCGAGGATGTTGGAGCAGCCGCCCACGAAAATGATACGCGACATGCATATGGCCCTGACGTCGATGGGCAATTGGAGGAGGTGCTTGTATACGAGGGTGTGGATGGGCAGCTCGTGGTCGTCAAAGGCGGCGGCCTGTGCTGACGACGCGAAGAAGCTGTCGTCACAGACGTCGGCCATCTTCTCCAGTGAGACCTCGACCGTCTTTGGCGGCGAGGTCGAGACCAAAGGTACTCGCGTCACGCGGTTAGGTAGTGCCGATGCGTTCGGGGCCTCGGCGTCCGTCTCGTCCTGCTCCTCCACCGTCTCGAGTTGCGCGGAGTCCCTCTGGGAGGACCTAGAGGCCGCCGCCCTGCACCACATGAGACGGCACATTATGTCCTCGCTCTCCTCGAAGCTTATGACCCGCTGCGGCTCGGCGGCAGCGGCAGCATGTTCGCCATGGCTCCCAGTGATCAGCGGCCGCAGCACCTTGGCATACACCTCGTCCAGCAGATATCGGCCTGCCCTGACGGTGCGCGTGCTCTTCACCTCGCGGTACTCGTAGACGCTCGTGACAGCCGTCTCTGTCCACCCAATGTCCACCACAAGGGCAGAACGCACGCCGGCAGCCACGGCCGACATGCTGGGCGGAGACAGCAGTGAGACCAGCGGGGTCTGAAACCTGCCAAACACCGTGTCCAGGACTGTCGATAGCAGAGGTAGTGGCACCGCCGAGTCAATGACGAGGGCCATCCTACGTGCCTTTGAATCGATGAGCAGATAGCTAGGAAGGAATTCATGTGAGCTGGACGTGTGGTTGAAAATGGAAGAAAGACCGCGAGCGAGCGAGGCGTCTTACCGTGAAAAGGCCTCTCTGATAAGACGGTCGAGCTTGTCGTGGATGAGGCCCAGGTCTGTCTCACGCACATCGTAGCGCCATATCTCATGCTCCGCCGCCCACTCGATGTGTCCAGAGCTCCTTGCGCCATCAGCTGTCGATAACGGCTGCCATGCTCGAAAATCACCCACGCGCCTCTGCTGATCCAACCCGCACTGCAGCGTGGCCTTGGGCAGCGAGTCGCCCGCAAATCCGGCGCGCACGAAGCGCGAGCCCAACTCGAGGACGATGATGTCCTCGTCGGCCCGCATGGTCGACGGTGAGCCGTACGACACCGCCATGGAACGAGGTGGCGTATGAGGCGTCGTCGTCGATACTCCCGGCGGCGGCCCCTGAGATCGTGAGGAAGGTCCGGAGCGGATGCTGGCCACACTCCTATGAGCCAGCGTGGGCCCCGTGGCCGACTCCATGACGATGACGCGCGGTCTTGAATGTGGTTATGTGTGCCTGTGTACACAGTGTAATGTGTGTTTGGTGCTCGTCGATGAGCGAAACTGTCTTAGCCCATGAATGCGTATGTGAGAAGCCCAGAATTTGTGGCTGATAAGACTGTGGCTGAACCCCCAGCCCAACGGCCAGCGACCACCTATCCTAATCCTATGCACCACAGCGCCTTTCACAGAGGTTATAGGGGCTATCTCATCGCTGAGGCCCCCTGAACCCCGACAACGCCACCCCGGCAACTGAGTTCAATGTTTACTTGCATCTTCTCCTCATTTGCATATGCCTGGTCCCCATCCGAGAATTCATCAACGTGAATCCATGAGCCCGTAAACGCATCCAAGACACCCTTCATGGGAATCAAAGGGTAACTCTTCTCGAGGATCTTACCACATATATTCTCGCTGTAGGGAGACCGTCATTGGCTAACATAGTCTGCAGCATCTACCCCGAGTTAGGAAGGGGCCATCGTGTGGCTCTGGCAAGACTCACAGCCGACAGCTTCCGTGAGAAGGGGCGCCCTCTCCGCCTAGCCATAGACTTTGCCATATGGCAGTTCCAAGCGCAGGCCGCTCGGGGAGGTACCAACCCAGCCGTCAGGACCCTCTTCTACCGCCTGGTGCGGCTCCTGGGTACCCCCGTACAGCCCATATTCGTCTTTGACGGGCCCAACAAGCCCGCCTTCAAGCGAAACAAGCGATCGGGCCGTGGCGATGGCGTGGCCATTGCCCAGGCCAAGCGGCTGATCCGGCTGTTTGGCTTCCCCGTGCACGACGCCCCCGGCGAGGCCGAGGCCGAGTGCGCCCTCATGCAGAGGCGGGGCCTGGTCGATGCCGTGCTGAGCGAGGACGTCGACACCATCATGTTCGGCTGCACCCGTACGCTGCGCAACTGGTCGGCCGAGGGCAAGGGGTCCAAGGCGCCCACCCACATCACCCTGTACGACGTACACGACATGGGGCTAGCCAACCTGGGACTCGATAGGGAGGGCATGGTCCTGGTCGCCCTCATGAGCGGCGGCGACTATCTCCCCGACGGCATACCCAGGTGCGGCGTCAAGGTAGCCTGCGAGGCGGCCAAAGCCGGCTACGGAAAGTCGATATGTCGCCTCAAGGTGTCGGACGGTGAGGGCCTGCGCGAGTGGCGCAGGTCCCTGGTCCACGAGCTGCGCACAAACGAGAGCGGCTACTTTCGCACAAAGCACATGGCACTCTCCATCCCCGAGGATTTCCCCAATCTCGAGGTGCTGCGCTACTACACACACCCCGTCGTCTCGCCAGAGTCGGCCATGGAGTCTCTGCGGCAGAAGCTGGAAGGGGGCCCCGACGAGCTACACCTGGACGCCCTCCGCGAGTTTGCCCGCGAGACGTTCGACTGGGACTACCGCATAGGTGCCGTCAAGTTTATCCGCGTCCTCGGAGCCGCCCTCCTCGTCCGCAAGATGTTGCTCGGGGCCGCCGACAAGGATGGAACCACCATCCAGCGCATATCGGGCCGCAGGACGCACTTTAGCACCGACGGCGAGCCGGAGCTCCGTCTCAGCTTTATGCCTCGGGAATTGGTACCCATTGATCTGTCCCAGGAGGTGGATGAGGAGATTCTCGTGTCTCGGGACGGCCTCGCCCTTAACAGTGACGAAGAGGTCGAAGACGGGGGCTCGCTACCTCCGGCTTCCCAGGCCGCCAAGGTATTTGACGAGACCAAACCCGATCTCGCCTGGGTACTCGAGGACGTCGTCAGGAATACGACGCCCCGCGCCTTTTCTGCATGGGAAGGAGCAGAACGGGCCAAGGCCGTCCGCAAATCCCCCACCAAGAAGACAGCAGCCAAGGGCAAAGCGTCCGAAAAGACCAAGAAGACGACGGCAGCGACGGGCATGCAACGAGGGGCCATTGACAAATTTGTGCGCGTCACCAAGACGTCGGTTCTCGAGAACGCAGCCATGCTCGAGAAGGGTGGCAGCTCTGCTACTCCTGCTGCTAAAAAGAGTCAGCCCCCAGGCTCTCGCCCCTCCCGGGCACCATCATCATCACGACAACCACAGAAGGAGAAGGAGAAGCCGTTCGTTACATCGCCGTCGCTATCGCCGTCGTCAACTCCTCCCCGGGAACCAAGTAAGCCCACATCTGAGCCGAGCGAGGACCCGGACCAGCACCCGGCCGATCCCTGGACAAGCCCTGGCTCACTACTCACGCCCACTAGGACCCCCTTTATCTCTGAGCGACCACACCAACAGCCTCAGGAGACGATTGTCATCTCGTCGAGTCCTGCCGCCACGGAAGCATCCCCTCCGCCATCACCACCACCACCATTTCCCATATCAGCAACAACAGCTGCCGCACGTGATCCTAGGCCGCCTCCCGCTAGCCGCAAGGAAGTGCCTAGCCCTGTACGCTCGCGTCCTGCCCCGAGTCAGGTTGGGAAGGGCGTGAAGGCGGCCGCGGTGACTGGTTCGCCCGAGTCGGCGGGGTACAAGCAGACATCCATGGACATGTTTGTGGAGAAGAAGAAGAAGAAGAAGAAGAAGAACCAGGCAGGAACCAATGATGGCAGTTCTTCATCTCAAGGTCAAAAAGACCAACTAGAAGACCCTTTTGGCCCGGGTGATGATGACAAACGGGACGTGGACGGCGCCGCCACTGCAGAGGCTGGTGATCAGAAGAAGAAGAGGCTTCTCGTCCCGCGGACCAGCGCAGTCGGCTTCTTCAAGGAGATCGAGGTCGACGAGGACGTTGCGGACGAGACGGCCTCTAGGGAGGAGCGTAGACTCAAAGCAAGCGGCCAGGCGCGCGGCGTAATACGGTATAGCGACGTATCGATCATTGATCTGACGCAATGACTTGCATGCGCAGATAGCAAATATCAGTGTATTAGTATCCATGATGCATTTTGACTTTACATTTTTTTATTTTTTTTAAAAAAAGGGAGGGGGGGTAGGGGGCTGGCAGGCGTTATATATATATATATAATATATTGTATACTATGGGACGTGTTCACATTGAAACGTTTACATTCATAAAAACGAGAAAAGAAACGTCTATCCATTGTGACTCCCTTTTTTTCACTTTTTTTTTGTTCTACACAATAATTACTCGATCATATATATGTGTGTATATGTGTGTATATATATTATACCCATATGTATTCGAGGTTCCCCGCAATGAATGGGCTGTCCTTCATCAGGCATCCTCCATCTCGAGATCCGGGTCGACCTCAGTCCCGAGATGCCTATCCTCGAGGAAGCGTCTGCCGACCAAGGCGTCTGGCAGGTAAGTCTGTCGAACCTTTCCGTCGCGATAGTTGGGGTTGTACTTGTACTCTGCGCCGTGGCCTAGGTCGCGCATGAGGCGCGTGGGCGCGTTCCGCAGGTGCAGGGGGACGGGGAGGCTGGCGACGCCGGGCTCCCTGAGGGCGGAGTAGGCGTTGTTGAGAGCGCGGTAGGCGCGGGTGCTCTTGGGGGCGGAGCAGAGGGCGACGCAGCAGTGGGCGAGGGGGATGCGGGCCTCCGGCATGCCGATCTGCTGGGTGGCCGTGTAGGCGGCCGTGGCGAGCGGGAGGAGGGAGTTGTCGGCCAGGCCGACGTCCTCGGAGGCGATGACGACCATGCGGCGGGCCACGAAGAGCGGGTCCTCGCCCGACTGGAGCATGCGCGCGAGGTAGTACAGTGCCGCGTCGGCGTCGGAACCCCGGACGGACTTGTGGAAGGCCGAGATGTTGTCGTAGTGCTGGTCGCCGCCGCGGTCGTACACGAGCGTCTTGGTCAGCGAGCCCTTGATGTCGTCCTTTGTCGGTGCGTCGGGTCCGCCGCGGGACGCGAGCGACATGGCCAGCTCCAGGAGGTTGAGGGCCGTGCGGGCGTCCCCGTCGCTGAAGCGGGCCAGGTAGCTCAGCATCTCGTCGTCGAGCAGGTGCTGCGTCCCCCCGCCGGTGGCGCCGGTGCTGGTGCCGGTGTCGGTGCCGGCGCCGGCGCCAGTGCTGTTGTCTGTGCTCGTGCCTGTGCCTGTGCCTGCGCCTGCGTCTGTGCCCGTGCCGAGTTCCTCCGCCATTGCCCTGCGTAGGATGCGGACAATGTCCTCGGTGTCGAGCGGTCTGAGGGTAAAGGTTCGGCAGCGCGACAGCAGGGCGTTGGCGACCTTGAAGCTCGGGTTCTCGGTCGTGGCGCCGATGAGCGTGACGGTGCCGGACTCGACGGGGTTGAGGAAGACGTCCTGCTGGGCCTTGTTGAAGCGGTGGATCTCATCGCAGAAGACGATGGTCCGCCGGCCCGTGAGCGCCAGGTCGTTGGCCGCCTCGTGGAAGATGCGCTTGCACTCCCCCACCCCCGTGCTCGTCGCGTTCATCTCGATGAACCGGCTGCCCACCCGGCTGGCTATGCACCGCGCTATGGTGGTCTTGCCCGTCCCCGACCCGCCCCAGAGTATCATGGACGGTACGCGGCCCGACTCAATCAGGGCCCGGAGGACGCCGTTCGGGCCCACCAGCTCCTGCCCGCACACGTCGTCCAGCGTCCGCGGACGCATCCTGTCGGCCAAGGGGGCGGCCTTTTGCGTCCGCGTCCTCTTCGATGCCCTCTCATCCTGATTGCTATTCTGATGTCCTCCTCCTCCTCCTCCTCCTCCCTCCATCTCTTTGTCTTGCCGGCCAGCATCCTTGCCGTCGGCCGTCGTTGTTCGCGTCGATGTCGTCGTCGTCACTGCCCCGGGTCCCTCGTCAAATGACCTCTTCTGCGCCCCGTTGGCGGCCGGCGTCACGACTGTCCCGTTCGGGTGCCGTTTCGCTACGGGCGTCGAGAAGAAGTCGGACGCTCTGCGCTTGACCGGTACCGACCCTGCTGCTGCTGCTGCTGCTGATGATGACGACGACGACGATGATGGTACTGTCCCTGCTGACCCCTTGCTGACCCCGTTCGTCTGCGATTGCTGTGATGATGGTGACGATCCCGCCAGATGCGTCTCGCAGTTGTTGTCGATGTGACTGTTGATGTCTGAGGTGGTGACTAGCTTGGAGCAGATGGGGCAGTTGACTGCCATGGTCGTCGTGGTTTCGGATCCCCTCGTCCCAAGAGGCGGTGATGTGGTTTGGGGAGAAGTGATGACTGTACTGTGGCAACCGGTGGTTTTTTTTTGGCTGGCTGGTTGAACTGGACGGTGAGAGACGCGTTTATTAAAGTGGTCATGACGCGCCTGCGGTGGTGTGGGGCTGTACTTTCTCTCCGTCATCTCTACCTCTTCGTCGCTCTGTTACTACATCTTACTCTGCTACAGTCGACTGGAACAGATATCCATACGCTTCTGTATATCCTGAACAGGAGTTCGAGAACAAGTGCCGCTCTATGACCTTATTCTCCATTCGCTGACCGGTCATAGCTTCCACTTACCCTTGATAGTATCAATACAGACAGGTAGGTATACAGGTTCACGAAAAGAAGAGATAGAAGAGAAATATAAATGTGAATGTATTCGCTTCCGTAAAAGGTGTCAACTACACCTAATCATCCCTCCCACGCCATGAAAAATACGCCTTGCGACCATTCGGGTATGAGACGAAACCAAGCAAGCAGAAAAGGAGGGAGAGAGCTGCCCCTCCAGAAATTCCTCAATGGTCGATGTAGTAGCAGTGTAGCACTTTGGTAGATGTAAAAGATTCCCGTCAGTTCCACCCATCCCCCCCGATGCAAACATGCCCGGTAGAAGGAAGAAAGATGGAGAGTATACAGACAAGGGGAGGACAGTGTGAACGAGGCCAGATGGATGTGTTCCTCTTCCTCTTCTTCCTTCCCTTCGTCCATTGCTGTCGAAGATGAAGTCACAAGGTACGTTTAGGAGGATAGGACTTCTTTCATCGGAAGGAGGGGGGTAGAGGAAAGATGGAAAAGGAAAAGGATGAGAAGCGCAGATCAGCCAAACGACTTGAGAGATCGTACCTTGGGCGAGGCGAGCCCCCCCTCGGCCTTTCGCTTCCCCAACACCGTGGCCGACGTGTCGGACGAGAGTCGGGGGGTTCCCTCCCTATCCCTCGTGGCCTCGTCGTGGCACGAAGCGTGGTACGCGCGGCCCCCGACGAGCACGGCGTCTAGCCACACCCACTCCTGCGCCGTGTCGAGCCACTTGTTCTCGAACTTGTCCTGGCAGATGGGGCAGACGTTGTTGACGCCGCTGGTCGGCTCCGGCACCGCCATGTACTTTGGCTTGGCCGCCTCGGCAGCCGCCTTGGACGCCTCGGCCGCCCTGTCCTCCTGCGCGGCCAGGTGGTCCGAGTCGACGACCTCGCGCGACTGCAGCCAGTCCTGAGCGTCGACGTACCAGCTCCGGTGCGAGCCGCGCTTGTCCGCCTCGGCGCCGCGCTGGTGCACCCGGAAGTGCCAGTCCATGTGCGCCATCTTCTTCTTCCGACCCTCCTCGTCCGTCTTGAAGCGCCGCCCGCACTGGGAGCAGGGGGGCCCGAGCTGCTCGTATAGTGAGGAGACAATTTTCGGCGGTGCCCTGGGTGGTATCCGAGTCAGTCGAGTCTCCGTCGTGCTTTTCTTCCTCCTGCTGCGTTGCGTTGGGGGGGGGGGGGGGGGCCGGTACTCACGGTTGCCTGAGGGATGCCGTATCCAGGCCTCCACGGATCGGTGTCCCCATGGCGGCCATGGCTCGTTGGGCAGAAAGGATGTTGGCGATGTTGGCGGGGATCGCGGGCGGCGCCGGCGCAACCGCCGGTGCTGCTACCACGTTGGCGGGCGTCGGTGTAGATGGCAAGAGTCCGACCATACGGAGCTGGTCTAGCAGCGAAGAGGCACCGCCGCCGCTCGGTTCAGGAGCCGGTGCTGGCGCCGGTGCCACGTACGGTGCTGCTGCCGGGGGCGCGGCGACGGCAGGTGGCGGGTTGGGAGTCGACCGTTGCGACGACTGCCGTGCCATGAGCGTCGCCAGGGCTCCGGCGCCTAGGAGGGAGTCCAGAGTCAAGGGAGCTTGGCCGGACGGCTGCGACGCCGGAGCTACGGGAGCTGCCGGCTGGTGCTCGCGGGGCAGGATGGGGTACGCGGACGGCTGCTGATGCTGCGGCGGTGCCGGGTTCGGGCGGTGGGACGAGCTCCTTAGTGTCACGGCGGCCAATTCTGTTACTTGGTTTTCAATGAGCGCCAGCTGCTCCGGTGCCACGCGCCCGCTCTGTACAATGGGCTGGAGATCCAGCAACGCTCTTAGCCTAGTCTGGGCGCCTGTATCGTGCGGGTTCTGCGAGGCTTCCGCCCTCATGGCCACAATCAGATTATGAATGTCACTGCTCAACGTCTCTACGTGGACTCCGCCCGGCAGTGCGCCAGTTCCGTAGCCGGGCTGCTGATGAGGTACGCCGGCGGGTACCGGGGTGGGTTGCTGAGAGTAGGGCTGGCGTCGGGTCAGTGAAGCCGTCATGGAGCTGTCATGTCGGGCACGCTTCATCCGTGGGCTTTATCCGTGGGTCTGCTGCTCACCTGTCCTTGTCCGGGGTACATCATCTGGGCACTGGCGGGGTCGGCCGATGGCATGCCGTACGGATGGGGGTGCGACTGGGGGGTCAGGCCGGGAGTCGCGCGCATCGCGCCTGGCGGTGTCGGGCTGTTTCGGTGGGGGGTCATGGCAGACCTTGGCCTGCCCGGGATCTGCGTCTGCGGCATCATGGCCGCCTTGGCCTTCATGAGGGCATTCTCGATCGGTCGGACAAGCTCGGGCGAGAAGACGGGCCGGGTATCTAGGGCTCCGGCGACGGGCAGCTTCCACGTCTTGAGCATCTCCTCCATGCGCTTGCGCGTCGGGTTGTCGACAACGGTGTAGGCTTCCATGAAGATCTTGAAGAGATTCCGGCCGAGGTATAGCGTGTAGGGCGTGCCGACATTCTTGACGATGGAATCAAGGACGTATAGGGCTGGCAGCTTCTTGGCCGGCGCCGTCTGCGGGTAGGAATCAGCCATCAAGTCCTTCCACACAAGCACACGCACACGGAGGCAGTAGGTAGCGAACGCATTGGAGAGAGGCGAGCCTGCTTTCAGACAGCAGAGCTGGCCGTCTTTCAGGACCTGCTCGGATCGTAGGGGGGTACTTACCTTGATGATATGTTTTTCGAGTACTTCGGCAATGGCGAGAGCATGGTTCGTATTCTCTCGGGCAATCACTGTCAGATTGCTGATCTCGAACCGCGTGTTCTGGCTGAGATCCTCGAGGGCCTGACGATAGTCCTCGGCCACTTCCTCCGCTTCATTCGACATTTCCGAATGCGCGTGTGTGGTCTTGCTCGGTTCTAGTAGTTTTTTTTCTTCTTTTTTTTTTTTTTTTGCCTGAGAAGGTGTCGCGACCCAGCAGCAGACGGCGATGATCAAACGGTTGGCCGCCGAGCGGGACCTTTTTAAAGAGGACTTGGCGGCAGAGGGAAAAGGAAGAGAGAGAGAAACGTTTCCCCGAGACACTAGGAGGAAGCACAGTCTAAATCAATGTCCCAAGGAATTTATTCCCAAGTCACTTTTTGGTGGTTGGCGAAGCGGAATCCCCCCTGTTCACCATAAAAGAAGAAATGCACCCAGATCCAGCCAAAAAAAAAAAAAAAAAAAAAAAAGCTCTAGGACATCCAAACACCACCGAATCAACCCAGCATGAACCAGTAAGAAGATTACCGAGAGAAGGGAGAGGGAGAGGGAAGCCACGTGCTATTCAGCTGTGTTGTCTTCTGGCTTCGATCTCGTGGTTCTACCTACGTTGAACGCGCTGAAATGCTTGGACAAAAAGGGCAAGATGGACGACAAGATCGCGTCCCTCTGTTCAGAAGGATAGAAAATGCCGCCTTTGGCAAGTTAGGATGGGCGGTATGGAACTGCAATGATTCCACGATACAAGTGGCGATGCCCAAGCCACGGTTTCCGGTACAGATGAGCGCCCTGGGGGTGGGAGTTGGTGAGGATGCTTGGGCGAGGTTAAACGAGGGTGAAGGAAGGATGGAAGATACTAAAGATATCGCGAAGCTAATGCTGAGGCTGGGCCAAGCTAGTGTCCACGTGATTACGTGATCATATCTGGTGTCAGTACTCGTTCTCGTACGACGAGGACATTGGAACGAACAGAATCACCCTACACACCACCAAAATACCAGACGTTCCGTCACAGCAAGATTACCTTGATCAGTCGATATCCATATATATATATATATGTATACATACATATATGATCATGTTGAATTGGATAGAAAACGCAGAAGAGCGAAGGAGGTAAAGTGAAATTACATAGAGGGACAGATTAATTGGTACTGCTTTTTGGCATAGCCCAAACGGGGGGGTATTTCGAGAAAGCAGACGAAACAAGAAGAAGCTGGAACTCCCGACGCGTATCTGAACGAGATGAAAACCGTCGCCCTTACACCCCATGCTAAAGAAGATAAATGACAGAAGGAAAGGCGAAGAGGGAGAGATGAGGCAAAGGAAATTTTCTTCCTTCCTGTCTAGAACCGCGACATGTTGGCCTCCGAGTACCGGCTACTAGCCGGCCTTCCCTTCCAAAAAGCCGGGTGAAAGGCATTGCTCGGACGGGCGAGACCGGGCTGGATGGGGCTGGTCTGGGACTCGTCGTAGTCGTTGTGGGAGGGGTCGTCGTGTGCGTCGTGGGCAGCGACACGGCTGCTGTCCTCGGACTCCTTGCCGTGAGGAATAGGATGGCTGATTTCGAAGCGGGGAAGCGAGGAAGAAGCGTTCTTGCCCCCACCACGACCGCCGCTGGCCATGCCGGCCTTCTGCTTGGCCTTGCCGAGAGCGAAGCCGAAGACGCGACCGGCCAGGGTCTTCCTCCCGCCGCCGCCGGACGACGAGGATGCGTAGGCGCTCCCGACGTCGTATTCCTTCGACGGGTTGGAGGCGTCGGCCGAGGCGGCGCCGATGGTGCGGATCACACGGACGTTCTGGCCGCCGAGCCAGTCATGCAGGGCGAAGGTGGCGACGACGTTGAGCAGACCGAAGACGAGGTTGAGGATGCCCGAGGCCAGGACGAGGCGCCACCAGGGCATGCCCAGGTCGTCGGCCTGCATCTTGGGGTTGTTGAGCTTGCCCAGGATGTCGCAGCCGACCATGACGAGGGCGAATCCGAGCCAGCCCAGGCCGTGGCGCGGCGAGAAGGCCGGCCAGTGCTGCTCGAAGAAGCGCTTGCCGAAGGGGAGCTCGGAGATGGCGAGGAACAGGGAGACGGCGCTCATGAAGACGAGGGAGGCGGCGTCGAAGACGAAGTAGGCCTTTGTCATGTTGATCTTGACGGCCAGGGCCCAGAAGGAGACGACGGCGGTGCCCAGGACGATGATGGTGCACACCCGCAGGACCTGGAGGATGACCATGCTGACGCCACGCTTGACGAAGCCGCCGAGGAGGAAGGCGAAGACCATGGTGAGATGAGCCAAGAGCGTCTCGGGGGAGGGGACTGATGACAGAGGGATGGCTCGTCAGCAAGGGGGAAAGCACACGATGACAAGACAGCGCTGGGGATTCGGTTTTCGGAGAAGGAGGGAGAAGACTCACAAAGGTCTGATCAGAGGGGGTATTATCTCCTTCGTATATGATACCGGAGGCTGCTCTCCCGCTCCCACGGCAAAGAGCAGATGATGATGATGACGATGATGCACAGAGGAATGCAATAGAAACAGGCCAGCCTGTATATCGTGACAAATGTAGGATGAACGAAATCAAGAAGAAAGGAATCAGAAACAGAACAAAGGAAAAAAAGAACCAAAAAAAAAAGAAGGGAAACAAGAGAGCTGCTGAGGGTTAGTAGGCCGACCTGAGGGTATACATTATTGTCTCGAGAGAACGAATGGATGGGACAGGCAGCATTGTTCTTATTATACATATATTCACTTTGAGATATCTCTGCTACTACGTTACAGCCCACCACGAATGAGTGTGATAGTTACCGCCCTGACCGATTCACCAGTCAGTCTGACGAGCAAGCAAGCGCCCGACTGGAAAGACCATGGATCAGGAGTAGAAATAGAACTAAAAAATAAAAAATAAAAATCCCGATGGACAAACCGTCCGAGAATAGGGTGTCACCATGTATATGTTTCCACACGAGCCTTGTCTAACCACGATGGAGCAAGATGATTCGATGATCATAAAAAGTAATTGAAGAAGAGAAGGAAAGAAATTAAGAAGGAAAAAACAACGAACGGATACTAGACAAATCATGGCCTGGGCGGTTCTGGAAAGATCTTGCTGGACTGGTCTGATGTGTCTGTTTCATGGCCGCGTCGGTGTCAACCTGTGGATTACGTCGGTAGGATTGGGCGGTCTGTCATGGGAGTGAAATCGGTGCATACATAGTACGAGTATGAGTATAGAAAGTGAATTTTTCAGGCATCGAGAGCCAGTCTCCGAGGCCTTGCATGGATCCAGAATCTCGGCTGAGTGATGATTGATAATTCGTATATCGGGGATGACGAGGAGGGAGGGAGAGAGAGGAGGGTCGAACTGAGGTCGGGTGTCGATTGGACATGGTTGACCGGCAGACGGTTTCAGACTTGCAAGCGCCGCGGGACGCGCCTGAGGGCGGCAACGTTTCACCACCCTTCTGCGCGAGAGAAACCGGGTCGGCATTCCCTGGCGGGGGTTTGCTTCTGCTAGGGGAAGTCAGACGAGGACGGAGAATGCCGCGCATGTGATTCTGTACAGATTACATGGTGCCGGTAATAGTGATGATGACGGCACATTAGTATCTGCATCGTCCCGTGCCCGTAGTTCTGTAGATGATCTCTCTGTCGTGGAAGAGAAGCCGCGTGGTGGTGTTCCCACGATCTTCTGGACCTGACGGTGACGGACGGGTATCGATTGACGGCTCTGCAACACGGATAGAGACGGCGCATACTCAGTGTCTAGAGGGATTCCTTCTTCTTCTCCTTCTTCATCTTCTATCCCCCCCCCGCCTCTGCAAACGTCTTTCCCTACCCATCAGATGGATAGCAGAGCAGTAGTGACGGGACTGACCGGTGATGTCGGGGTGAAGGTTGTGATATTTGCCACGACGCGAATGATTGATCTCTGACAGAGCGCAGTGTTCTGCGTGATGACCCAGACAGCAGATCCCACGGTATTTACAGGCACCGTCAAGCAGTGTTTGCCCTGTAATGCGTGATTATAGAGCGGATAGTGAATAGCCTACAGCGCCAGGGTCACCGTCCCACGGCTCAGCGTCTCCCCCATTGGCTGGCCTTGCCCATCATCCCACACAGCCTCACTCACCACCATGGCCATTCTGCCCTTTTCCGAGGTCATCCGCCAATCTCCATCGTCGTAATCAAGTGGCACTTGATAAAAAAACTATATTATCTTCTCTCTCCTCTCTCCTCTCCCTTCTCCCTCACTTTTCCTTTTCTCCTTCCTTTTCGTCCCCTCTCGTTCGAAATCAGATCGACATCGTCGACACCTCCACCCCAT
Source organism: Geosmithia morbida (assembly GCF_012550715.1). Classification (NCBI taxonomy): domain Eukaryota; kingdom Fungi; phylum Ascomycota; class Sordariomycetes; order Hypocreales; family Bionectriaceae; genus Geosmithia; species Geosmithia morbida. The sequence continues at coordinate 948,964 of NW_023336198.1, forward strand.
CCACACACAGTCCTCACTCTCTCCATCTCTACCGATCTCCGGCGATAAACTCGTACCCGTACCGATTAATAAACATAATGGCTCGTGGCAACCAGCGCGAAAAGTCCCGCGAGGCTAACCTCAAGAAACAGGCGGCTGCTGTACGGACAACCTACCCCAATATACCTGCCTAGCAACAGAAAGAAAAAGAAGAAGAGGCGAAGGTCCGCTGACGTGTACTATCCGAATGAAATAGAAAAAGGGAAACACCCTGAGCGGTTCCGAGATGCAGCGTGCCAAGGAGACTGCTGCCGATATCATGCGCAAGAAGCAGGCTGCCGGTGAGCCTCCTCCTCCTCCTCCTCCTCCTCCATCCTTCTCAGCCTCTGTCCCTTTCTTCTCCCGATATCAGATTGCTCCGAAATGCTAACCTCTCTCTTTGCTCTGATCAACAGCCGAGGCTAAAAAGGCCGCCGAAGGAAAGAAATGATGATGCCAGTACGAACCGCGCGCTCTACGATCAGGACGAGACGAGTTTTCCTCTTCTTCTTCTTTGGGTAGAGCAAGGGCACAAGATTAGACGAGCGGGGATGGGATCATTTATCTAGCATGACATGGGCGAACGAGGAGCAGAATACCTTTTTTTGGCTGATTTTTATTTTTTTTCATCATTCCTCTTATTAGACCTGTCTGAATACACTAATCAACATATCATCGTTTTCTCCTTGACAATACTGCAGTCTAGTATCGCCATTTCGCAGAGTCAAGGACGGCCAGATCGCAGGCCAATTGAAAATAGCAGATTGACAAGTGAATCACAGTAGAAGGCGAATCTTGAAGAGAGCAAGTCACAAGAGAGAGAGGGGGGGGGGGGGGAAGCAAGCAAGTCAGGAGAACCAATATTTTGTCGTAACCTGCACGACACCAGCCATATGTATTCATAAAAGCAGTATAAAAAAAGAACATTATATAGTGACCCTCATCCCCTAAGAAACGCTGGATAGCTACCGGTCTAGGTAGCACCTTGATCCCGCTCTTTTTTTAAAAAGATTCCCTATAAGAAAGAAGAAAAGCAAACATCTTGATGCGTGGCTTACACACACAAGAACACAACCCATGGGGGAGAGAAAAAAAAACCCCTCCAAAAAAAAATGCACCATTAAGCTCTCTCTCTCTCTCTCCATCTCCAGCTCGTTCACCGGCACGCGCGCGCAAGTCTTCAAGACTCCAGGAGAACATCGTCTCCCTTAAACCCTGGCGTCACCCATGGGAAGAGAGCCGGCCATGCCGCCGATAGAGCCGAGACCCTGAACAGAGCTGGCGGGGAAGCCGCCGGCGCTGCAGCTGACCACACAGTGGCAGCTCCCGTCCGAGCCGATGAGGCCCTGTCCGGGAGTGGCGCCGGTGCCGCCGCCGACGAGGGTGGTACCGTTGTTGGCAGGAGGGGGGGCCGGGGTGGGGGTGGGGGTGGACTGGGCAGCGTCGCCCTCCTGCTGGATGGCGAGCTCCTTGAACTTGGCCTGAGACTTCTCGGCGGTAGGGTTGATGGAGAAGACCATGCCCTTTCCGCAGTGACCCATCTGCTTGCAGTAGAACCCTGATGAATGCTATCAGTATGACGTGTACGGATACCCATCGAGCTCGGAGAATGTCGAGCCCGTACGAGGGGAGAGGGGGAGAGAGAGAGGAGAAGAACATACAGAGAGGCTCGGTGGTGGTGACCTGCATAGCAACCTGGGGAGGAGGAGAGACGGCATTGTCGGCGTTGGGCTGGAAGCCGGTGTCCAAGCCGCCGTCCAGGGGATCGCAGGGGGTGGCGAAGCTGGACTGGGTGACGGTGTGGTTCTGCTGCATGAACTGGAAGATGACCATGTCGCCGACGGGGACGTCGTTGAGCTGGTCGGGGATGTAGACGAGGTCGTCACCGCCGACGATGACGGTGTGGGTGGCGGCGGCGGCCGGGGGGGGAGGGGTGCCGGCGGCGGGGGGGGCGGTGACGGTCTGGGTCACGGTGACCTGCTCGTTGATCTGGGTGGTCTCGGCGCCGCCTCCGGGGTTGGCCCAGATGATGATGATGTTGGCCACCTCGGACACGCCGCCGATGATGTTGTTGTTGCCGATGACGTTGGTGTCGCCTCCGGAGCTGCCCAGCTTGCTGAGGCCGCTGAAGCTGCTGTCCTCGACGACGTTGCCGTCGCCCACGACGTTGACGTCGTCGCTGCTGTGACCGCTCAGGTGGTGATCGCGGATGGCGTGGACGGTACGACGTCCAGAGTCGCGACGGAACTGGTTGACGCGGGCGCCGGAGGCGAGCATGGGAGCGGCCACGAGGCCGAGGGTGAGGGCAGTGAATGACTTCATCTTGTCCTAGTTCCTGTTCTCGTCGTAGTTGTTTTTTTTTTTGTAAGAGGGTAGAGAGAAGGGAAGACGTCCGCGTTAGGAAAGGATTGCGAGGGATGTTTTGAAGAAGAATAAAAAAAGAAGGGTGAAATCGACCAAGCGACTATTCAAGCATAAAAGATGAGGGTATAATATAATGTTGCTTTAGCGAGTGCCTGCTCGTCAAGAATCGAATGAAAGACAAAGAAACAACCCAAAAAGAGAGGGAAAGGGAACACTTCACAAGCTGGAGGACGGACGGAATGAGTTGGAAGATGAGAGGAGAGGAGGAGAAGGGAAAACAATGATATCGGTAGTTCCCCAAGGTTTATATCCAACTTTTCACCCCCCCTCTTCGCCCCCCCCCCCCCCCCCCCCC
>NW_023336199.1:0-20724 GCF_012550715.1 Geosmithia morbida
CTCTCTCTCTCTCTCTCTCTCTCTCCTCTCCTCTCCTCTACTCTCTCTCTCCTCTCCTCTCCTCTACTCTCTCTCTTCCTCTCAATCTAGCTCCCAGTTTAGATCTCCCATTCTCTCCCTCTCCCTCTCTGTCGGCCCCCCCTCCCCCAGGCCTCTGTCCCTGTGACTCCCCCTGCTCTGCTCTCTTCCATGTTCCCCTCCAACTTCTCCGCGTAGTCATCGTCGTCGTCATTTTTCTTTCCTTTTTCCTGCTTATGGGGGGTTTGCGCCTTGGCCAATTCCTCTCTCTGACTGCATCGTAGAGAACCCTTGATTCCTCCCTTTCCTCATTATTGTATCTCCTGATATTATTTTCTTAAAAACAGAAAATTTTACTTTTTCGGCATTGTTCCTTGATTGGCAGCCTCTTGATTATCCATTTACATTTCACCTTCTCCATCTACTACTTTGTTATTCGCGTTACTCTTCTCTTATTCTTTAATTTTTATTTTTTAAAAAACAGGTTAACTTTTTTGTTTTTCTTTTGCCTTTTCCCTTTTCTCTTCTTATTATTCCATATTTCGTTCCTTCCCTCCCGGTCCGAGTCGATCATCCTCCACTTCCTGTTAGTATCCCTTGCTAAGAGAGATACCTCCCCTTCCCCCTCTCCTCTGCTCGAAGCGGGAAGAGAGAAACAAGAAGAAGAAGAACAGACACATTTTTAAGAAGAATAAAACGTTTCCAACGATTACGACAAATCAGAAAGAAAGAAAACAAGAAGAAAGAAATAGTCAAGGAAAAAGAAAAATTCTCCATCTGAAAGTCATTGGGTTCTACACACATAATACCCGACAGGCCGTTTGTATCCCCCCCTTCGCGCTGTGCTACCCACCAACTTGCAACGCGCGCGGCGCCCTCGAACTGAACATCGCAGCAATCGTCAACACTCGCAACCCAACAAGTCACTGCTCTTGACGTCGACTGTTTCGTCCTCCACCCACCCGAATCGACATCTTCTTCATCCCTCCATCACTCACTCCCCTCCTACTCTTCGAGGGGCTTTTTTTTCTGTCCCGTCTTCTTCCTCACAGAATTCGTCTTGTTTGCTTGCCGCGCGCGCCACGTGTTGTCCGTGCCCTTGCCTCACTCTCTCTCTCTCTCTGTCTCTTGTCTCCCCTCCCCACCTTTTTTTCCCACTCTCCTCGCCAATTTCCCGACCTTCCTTCTCCTTCGCCTTGTCGTTGGGTCCATCCTCCTCCCACCCCCCATCATCATCGTCGACCCTTCAACCACCCACTCTCTCGACTTCTCCCCCCCCCCAATCACTCTCTTCTCTTGTTCTCTTGTGTTGTCGCGCACCTTTACAAGGTCTTGGGCCTGGTATATGGATAGCCCATAGGGCCCCATAAGAGGCACCTTGCAAGAGGCCAGCCCGGATTGATTTTCCTGAGACAGCAATCAAGAACCAACCCCCCCCCCCCAGCTCGGGCCATTCCTTTTTGCCTTGCATACCCACGCCCTCCTCTTACTTACTCTCTCTTCTTTTTTTTTCTTTCCCTATCTTAGTCGGGGGTTTGCGTGCGCTTCGCAACAGCCATCGTCGTCGTCGTCGTCGCCGTCGTCGTCGTCGCCCACCATCCCCCCTCCCTAAGAAGAAGAAAATAAAGGCAGGCGGGAACAGAAGGATTAAAGGGAATCAATTCGCAGCTTCTCCTGAACCTTGACGAGAACTAGCGCCTCACCTCGGCTTTCACCGCTCGCCGTCCCGTTGCTCTTCATCTTGGCTTGACAACCGCCTCAACTCAACTGAGCCTCACCTCTCGCCCTCTGGTTGACTCTTATCTCCCACCCTCCTCCTTTCTTCTTCTTCTTCTTCTTCTTCTCATCATCTTCTCCTCTCTCTCGCATGGGTCGCCATCTCCGTCCTCTCCCATCGATACTCAACCCTTCAACCGATTAAACCCCCCCACCCCCGTGGGTCGGCCGATTCATCTTCTCGCGACTCTGCCGTCATGGCTGCCAACATGCAGCCCATGGGCGGCCAGATGATGGGCCAGCAGGCTCCCCAGAACATCGCCCGCGGTCCGCTCTACACATATCTCTACAACGCTCTCAAGAACTCGCCTCCTCCCATCAACGGCATCACTTGGCACAATACCATCACCAACCAAGAACGTCTGCACAATTCCATGCACCTGTACGTCTCTCTCCCTCCCTCCCTCTCCCCTCATCTTCACCTCCCCTCTTCTTCTTCCTCCCATCAGGTCGCCGCCAACTCGATTCGCTGACCCTCTCTATTCTCTCGTCGCCAGTGCCACGCAGATCACTCTGTCCCAGCAGGGTTCCAACAATGTCACCACTATACAGATTGCCGAAATCGCCTCTCGTTTCGAGCGTGAGAACTATCAGCAAGCGGGCTCAAAGGTATGTACACACGCGCACACACACACACACACACACACACACATATATATATATATATACGCACTTTTTGTCCCTGTCTCCCTTCGATCGTCCCTTTGCATCGCGCCTCGGAGACCTTGGAGAATCCCGTTCCTCCTCTCCTTGTGTGACTGTCCTGCCACGTCAGCATGTGCAGTCGCAGCCATCCACACCTTGTTTGCAGCCCGAGAACTCGTCACTCTCCCCCGTCAACCTCCTCCTCTCCTCTCCAAATCCTAACCTTCTTCTTGGCCTTGCTCACGATCCGGATTTCCTGACTGACCACGATTCCTTCCCTCCTCACAACCATGCAGGAAGAATACGAGCAAGCATTCAAGAACAAGTTTGCCGATTTCCACAAACGTCGCTTGGCCAACGAACCCGCTCTGCAGAACCAGCTCAACTTGAGTGCCCAGGCCCAGGCCCAGGCCCAGGCCCAGGCCCAGGCACAGGCACAGGCCATGATGAATATGCAGCAGGCTCAGCAGATGGGCCGAGGTATGAGCCAACAGGGCTTTCAGCAGATGCATCGTCCCATGCAGATGTCGGGTATGCCCCCGCAGCAGCAGCAGCAGCAGCAGCAACAGCAACAGCAACAGCAGTTCCGCCCCCAACAGCCGCAACAGTTCTCTCAACAGCAGATGCACCCCGCTCAGCGACAGATGCATCCCGGTATGCAGAACCAGGCTGGTCGCGGCATGGGCCCGAACTCCCAGATGATGGGTGTCATGCAGAATGGCCAGAACCGCCAGGTGGACCTCCTCAGCGAGATGGGCAAGCTCAGCCCCGCCGACAAGGCCAAGGTGATGGAGCTTGCCGCCAAGATGATGCAGACCGCCAACGAAGACCAGAGGAATCAGACCCGCGCCCTACTCCGTCACCGATTCACGCAACAGCAGATCCAGGAGATGCAGGCCCAGAACAGGGATCCGCTTCACGTCCTCTATCAGCAGCAGGCTTTTGCCGTACTGAGGAGCGGCGCCAGACTGCAGATGCAGCAGCCAGGCGTTCAGGGCCAGCAAACACCTCAACCGTCTATGATGCAGCAGCAGCCCAGTCAACAGTCGTTCCAGCAGCAGCAGCGACAGAGCATGATGGGTGCTGGTCAGCCGCAAGGTGGCCCTGCCAACGACTTTTCGCAGTTCCAGCCCAATATGGAGAGCATCAAGGACCAGCAGATGAATGGCTTCATGGCCCAGCAAGCCGGTCACATGGTCGTTCCCATCAGCAACGGCGTACCTGGAGCTGCCACGTCCCAGCCCATGGCGCAGAGTATGTCGAACCAGAACCAGAGTCAGAATCAGACGCCGCGCCTTCAGCAGCAGCAGCAGCAGCAGCAGCAGCAGCAGCAGCCTCAGGGACAGCAGCAGGGGCAGGGGCAGGGGCAGCTGCAACCCGGTGCCAATATGCACCAGATGAAGATGAACCAGACGCCACAGCAGCCCCAGGGTCAGCTGCAGGCTCAGGCCCAGATGGGCCAGGCTGGCATGGGCGGTGCCACGGGTCCCTCGCAGAGCCCCGCTATGGGCACCCTCAACACCCCAGTCTCGCACCCCGCCAACGGCATGAACCAGATACCCGGTCCGGGCTCCCAGCCCAACGCCCCCTTTGGCGCTAACCAGGCTGCCGCCATGGCGAGGCCCAGCTCCCAAGCCTACGCCGCCTTCCTCGCTGCCATGAACCCGGAGCAGCGTCAGAAGGCCACCGAACTGCCTCCGCACAAGCTTCAGGAACTCGTCCGCCACTTCCAGCAGAACCAGGCCGCCCGTCATGCCGCCCAGGCCAGCCAGATGAGCGGCGCCAACATGGGACCCCAAGGCATGCAGCCTCAGCAGGCCCAGCAGCAGCAGCAGCAGCAGCAGCAGCAGCAGCAGGTCCAGCAGCCGGTGAACATGAATGCTGGAGCCATGCTCCAGGGTCGCATACCCCAGAATCAGGCTCAGCTGATGATGGACTCGATGGATGTGCCTCCCCTCGTACTGGAACGCCTGTCCCAAGTCAACCCCCCGATCCCCGTCGGTACCAGAAAGTGGGGTGCCCTCAAGATGTGGGCCAAGAATAACGCCGCCACTCTGGGCATCGCTCTCCAGGGCCAGCTCCTCGGCACCCAGCAGAAGCAGTTCCAGGCTGTGATGCAGAAGAAGATGCAACAGCAACAGCAACAGCAGCAGCAGCAGCAGCAGCAGCAGGCTCAAGGGCAGGGTCAGAACATGGGTATGACCGGCGGCCCTATGACTGCCCCAGCCGGCCAGATGCCCCCCAACATGCAGCAGCAGCAGCCGCGGCCTCCTATGGGTGCGCAGCCGACACCGCCCAACATCACCGTCACAATGGCCGAGATGCAACAGCTGCGAAACAGCAAGCCAAGTCTCGGCGGTGTACCCGACGAACAGCTCCGGGCCTATATCATCAACATGAAGACAAACACCTGGAGGAACCAGCAGGCTCAGAGGGCCCAGCAGCTGCAGCAGAATCTGCAGCAGCAACAGCAGATGCAGGGCCAGCCTCAGGGTCAGCCTCAGCAGCCCGGCGTCAACGGGATGCCTATGGCTCAGCAGCATTCTCAGCAGGCTCATCATCATCATCAGCAGCAGCAGCAGCAGCCGCCTCGGCCTCACCAGCAGCAGCCGACGCCCATGCAGCAACCTCATCAGACTCCTCAGCAGCCTCAAGCACAGATGACGCCTGCGTCCATGGGCCAGAACACCCCTCAGCAGAAACCGCCGTCGAGCGACCAGAAGCCCCAGCCAGTCAGGCCCCCGGCAGCTGGCCCGGCCGCCGCACGGGGCGGAAAGAAGGCTACTCCCTCCCCCGCCCAGGGAGCCAAGAACCTCAAGCGCCCCAGCGCGGACAATATGAGTGACATGGCACCCAACAATGGTCAGCGTAGGGGCTCGCAGCAGCAGCTACCTGGTCAGAACGCGTCCTCGGCCACCGGGCTCGTCTTGTCTGCCGAGGACGTGGCCAACATGACGCCCGAGCACCGCGCCAAGTACGACCAGATGAGGGCCAGAAACGCCAACACCCAGGCTGCCGCCGTCGCACAGATGCAGCAGCAGCAACCCGGAGAAGCTCAGAGTCTCTTCAACCGCCTCAGGGTCATTGGCCAGGAGGAGATGCGCCGTTCGGTCCAGGAGCCCATGGCTGATATCTCCCTGAGCCCCGGGGAGTATGCCGAGATGCACCAGAAGCTGTACCGTATCGGTCAGGATATCTACAAGATTGGCCGAGGTCTAGCCAAGTGGTTCACCATTGCTAAGGACGAGGAGCGCGCCAGGTTATTCTTCAGGACGGTAAGCCGCACTCTCCGCGTCTCGACACACACACGCACGCAGAAATGAGTCTTGCTGACACGCACATCTAGCGCCTACGAATCCTCCGACAGTTCACCGATGGCGAGCACATGCAGAGCCCCCGCCCCACGTTCAGCATCACCCCTGCTGAGCTCGATCAGGTGCGAAGCATGCTTCAGGGCATGGTCATGGACATTGCCAGCAACGTCCGCCAGCGCGGTATCATGCATCAGCAGCAGCAGCAGCAGCAGCAGCAGCAGCGACAGCAGCAACAGCAGCAACAGCAGCAGCAGCAACAGCAGCAGCGGGTACCGGGTCCCCCGCAGGGCATGCCTCCCGTCGGCAACCAGACGACGGCGCCGACACAGGAACAGATTGCTCACCAGCAGCGACTCTTTGCCCAGAAGCAGCAGGAGCAGCAGGAGCAGCAGGACCAGATGCAGAGCCAGCAGCAGCAGCAGCAGCAGCAGCAGCAGCCGGGACCGGCGCCCCTAAGCGCGGCCAACCTTGAGAAGAACAGCCAGGCCCTCAAGAACCAGAAGGCCGCCGGCAGCAACAGCAGTATCAATAAGGGTGCCAAGGCTCCGATGGCGCCGACGACGGCGCAGCCGCCATTCCCCTTTGGCGCCTCGTCGCCCCACGGCAACCCGAGCTACGTCGGCAAGTCCAAGGAGATGAACCTGCAGATCCCGCCCCGTAAGAGGGCCAAGCTCGACAAGCAGCAGGGCGGTACGGGATCCCAGTCGCAGACGGCAACGCCCTCGCCTCAGCAGGGTACGGCCAAGGCGCCCGAACCGCAGCAGCAGCAGCAGCCTCAGGAGCCGCCCAGGCCGGTCCTGGTGTGCAAGGACCCCGAGTGTCAGTCCTCGGTGGCCGGGTACGCCACGGAGGAGGCGCTGCAGCAGCACGTTGAGGAGGAGCACATCAGGCCCAAGCAGAACCCGCTCAGGTTCTGCCTCGACAACCTGGCGGCGGCGCTCGGCCTGGAGGCGGACGGCAGCGCCAAGAAGGACGGCCAGCAGCAGGCGCAGAAGCCTACGGGCCCGGCCATGAGCCGCACGGCTTCCAAGCAGGCGCAGACGCCAGGTAACCTGGGCGTGCAGACTCCGCGATCCCTCGACGGCGGCGTGGGCATGACGTGGTCGGCCAGCTCGCAGGGCAAGGCGGGTGTCAAGGCGGCGGCGTCGGCGTCGTCATCTCCCGATCCCTGGGCCAGCTCGTCGCTCGACCCGCAGGAGCTGGTGACCAAGCTCGGGTTCCCCAACGGCATCTCGACCATCGCGCTGGACCCGGCGGTGCTGCGCTCGCTGACACCCAAGGACACGCCCGAGTCTAGCAAGGACGGCGGGCCCAGCGAGCCGACGACGGACGCTGCGGATACGTCGGGCACCGGTCTCGGCGACTCGTGGTGCGACGTGGACCTGCTGCTCGACGTGGACCGGGCGGGCGACATGACGGGTCACGGGAACCTGCCAACGTCGGTGGCGGCGCTCGACGACGAGGCGCTGATGAGTAAGGTGACGATGGATCCCTCGCTTCTGGAGGAGCCTACATCTCTGGAGCCGGACTGGGAGGAGGTGAATCTGGACTTCAGCGAGCCCTATACTCTGGACACTACGCAGCTGTCCCTCGGGTACTAGGGACAGGTTCGGTGTACTGTCGTGGTTCCAGCGGTTCATGGTATCTACCAGTCGTCGTTCTCCCTCCCTGCTCCTTTTTTTCTTTTATTTGTCGTTACAAGATATACCCCGTTTTTTTATCTTCTTTTTCTTCCCTGGGTTGTTTTGGAATGGAGGGTGTTTTTCTTCTTATTTTCCCCCTACATTTTTATGATGGGTTGCTTTCGGGGGGTTTTTTTTTAACGCTTGAATGTCTTATAAGCAAAGGGGTTCATTTTTTTCTTTTTGATTTTTTGACTCTCCGATTCCTTGATTCTCTGCCCCGCTCAATGGTACAGATGATGATGATGTGCGTGTGTGTGTGTGTGAGAGAGATTGATTGATCACACACACACACACACACACACACACACGGCAGGGCGACGCAAGGCAATACATTTGCAAGGCAATACATTTTGGATATATAAGGGGAGGAGGAGGATATGGAAAAGGGTGGGCGTGGCGTGAGGGTCCCGAATGGTTTAAGCAGGCGTCGGAAGTAATGTAGGGATACTCTGTGCAGTATCGTCTTCTGCAGTTGACAATTCTTGCCGCGCAGTCTTTCGGTCTGCAGCTGTTACTGTCTTCATCCATGGTTCGATCTGCAGCTGTCCGCCGATGTGAATGATGTGTTGGCCCTAGCTGTAGCAGGAAGGGTCCCCTGCCTGTAGTATATGAGGGATCGAAGGGTGTCATGACGCACGAGTGTGGCGGTCCGGAGCAGTATTGATGCTTGCTGTATCTGATGCCGTATCTGATGCTGATGGTTCACGTCGTGGGTTGCGCTGTACCACTGTCCACGTACGTGTCGAGGTTGAATGGGTTAACACCTACCCTGCCTGGTAAGATGGCGAGGTTGAACCTGGTGGGAACCTGGTAGGAACGAAGAAGAAGAAGAAGAAGAGACCTGTGCATCTTGGAGAGACAGACACTCTCTGGTCTTGACTCGAGAGCAGACGCGTCCAGGTGTGTGGTGGATGAGACATGTGTGTGCGTGTATGTGGGGGGGGGGGGAGATGGGATGGATTGGAAGAAAATGAAGTGGGACGGTTAATGGTTGATGGTTGATGGATTTGAATCTGTTGATTCTCTTGATCGGGGTGTGCGTCGTCGGTACAAGAGAGATGTGTCGTGCTGAGGAGGGAACGAAATGTCGTGCACATGTACGGTGGGTGGTGGTTGATGGTTGATGGTTGAGGCGCGTGATCTGTACGATGCATCCATCCACGCTCTCGGTATATATATGTATGTATGTATATGTATATGTAGAGATAGAGAAGAGTACTACAGAGAGAGTACAGAGCATAGGAAAAGAGAGAGTTGAGAAGGCTGCAGATGGCAATCTGTACCGATACAATGTATCCTGCAGCTCTGCTTCTCTCTGCTACTCTGCTACTCTGTACATGATGTAGCAGTTACCTGCATCTCGCGCCGCCGCGTTCTCGTGATGGACGACGCTATACCCCATTCAGTCGACGAGTCAATATATACGCGCGTGCAGAGTGGAATTGAATATAATGGACTCTCCTCTTCTACTCTCTTTCACCTCTCTCTCTCTCTTTTTTTTTTTGGACTCTCCCACCTCTCCCTCCCTCTCCCTCTCCTCTCTCGTTTCTTCCTTACGATATTTCTCTCCTCGCTCTCCCCCGTCAACTCCTTCCTTTCCTTCTACAGCCCTTCCCTTTTCCCTCGTCGCAGAAAGACCTCTCTCTTCTCGTCTACGAGGAAGGGTAGATGCAGCAGACACGGCCGGAGAAGGAGAAGATGGACATGACGACTCCCTCCTCCTCCCCGCTCAAGAGACGCGCTCTGGCCCCCCTCGACGCCAACGTACTCCCATCGCCAAAGAAGACGGCGGTCGGGATGGACATCAGTCCGTTGAAGCGTCCGTCCTCCGGGTCTGCACCTGCATCCGCATCTGCATCTCTGTCCGCGACCAAGTCAAGCTCTGCTGTCCATGGTGATGATGATCCACGACCAAACAAGAGAGCTGTACGTTTTCTTTCTTTCCTTCTCCTCTGTCTCAACTTTTCTCTTACTTCTCTTCTTCCCTCTCTCTCTCTTTTTTTTTACAATGCAAACAGAGCAATATATATATATGTATATATATGTGTGTGTGTGTGCGTGTGTATACTGACTTTTCCTCTCTCTCTCCGACAGAAACAGAGCTCAGAAATCTCGGATGAACAGGGAGATTCTGTATCTGACAGGAATGGCATTTCCTCCTTGAACAGTTCGGCAGATTTATCGCCTAGACCTACCATTAGTCGACAGCAGGCTAGAGAGGTGTGTCTCTGTTCTCTTTCTCTATTCAATTATTCGTTCCCTTTACACACAGACACACATGCACACACACACACACACACACACACACACACACACATATATATATATATATATATATATGCGCTGACACTCATCGTAGAAAGCTGAGATCCTTCGTCTTCGACTGAGTCTGGCCAGTTACAAAGTCAGGACCGGTCAGACCTGTGTCCCGCTGGCTGATCTGGTCGTCAAGCCTCTACCTCTTACTGGCCCCCTGCCAGGGAAGTCGATCAGCAACGATGACGGCGGCGGCGACGACGACGACGACGACGGCCAGCAGCCGGATGCCGGTGCCGACAACGACGTTGGTGACGGTCCCATGGATAGGCAACCGTGCGCAGAGAGAGAGTTGTCCGACTGACTGCTAGTTCGGAACGGAACTTGTTTTTTTGTTTTTCTCTTTTTCTTAACGAGGAGGGCTTTCCATCTTTTTTTATTCATTGATTCATCTGATGGGGTTGACGTGGGAATGTCTGGGTCTTTACGTATCATACTCTTTTTTCTTTCTTTTTCTTTACTTGTCGTTGTTCTTGTTGTTCTTCTTCTTGTTGGAATCGTGGGACATTGGCATCAAGCGTTTGATTTTCATATATATATTTCTTTTCGGGGGCATTCTTCTTTCTTCTCCCGTTTCTGTTCTTGCTCTTCATCTTTTCTTTTGCCGGGACGGGGCAGTTCGTCGCTCTCTCTTTCTCTACTCTTCCTCTTCATTCTATGGCTTGCAATCGGTTCTGAATTTTTTTTTTTTTATCTGGATGGGCCGGTTTACGGCGTTTCGGTTCTGCTAGACTTTTTCCTTTCTCTCTCTCCTCCTCTCTCTTCTCTATACAAATCTGCATCCAGTCTTTGCGAGATAGGCTACACTGTCTTATCGTCTCGATATGCATCCGAGGTGAATTGACATCATCCGCCGTCTCGACGGCCTACATCCGCTACTGCTATATATATACCTAGTCTACCAGGATTCGTGGCTCCAACTCCCCGTAGCTGCGGAAGAACTTGTCGAAAAGCCTGACCGAGTACCCCACGTCGGCCGCCCCCCCCGTCTCGCGGATGCTGTGCATGCTCAGCTGCGGGTTGCCGAGGTCGAGGGTGCGCATCCCCAGGGCGGCCGCCAGCCCGGGACCGATGGTGCTCCCGCACGGCGAGTCGTTGCGGACGACGAACAGCTGGAGGGGCACCTCGGCGGCGCGGGCGCACTCCTGGAGCAGCACGATCCCCGGGGAGTTGGTGGCGTACCGCTGGTTGGCGTTGACCTTGATGACGCTGCCGCGGTTCATGGCCGGCTGGTGCGACGACTCGTACTTGCCCGCGTAGTTGGGATGGACGGCGTGCGCCATGTCTGCCGAGATGAGGAAGGACCGCGACAGCGTCTGCTCGTGCGCCGTCGCCGTCGCCGCCGCCGCCGCCGCCGAGTAGTCGTTGTCGACGCTGACGCGCTCGAAGCTGCTGGCGTCGCTGCCGCCGCTGGCCCGCGTGCCGGCACCGCCGCCGCCTCCGCTGCCGGGGAGGACCGACAGGCGTCGGAGGACCGACGGGATCAGGTTGGAGTGCGCGCCCTGCGCCGACGTGGAGCCGATCTCCTCGTGGTCGAAGCAGACGATCAGACGGATCGTCGAGTCCTCGTCCAGGGCGGCCTCGTCGCTCACGGACGAGATGAGGCCCTCGACTGCGCAGTACGTGCTGTTGAGGTTGTCTAGGCGCGGCGAGAAGATGAACTCGTCGTTGATGCCGCCGATGCACGACTTCTGCGTGTCGTACAGCGTCAGCTCGAAGTCGGCAATGGCCGCTACGTCGGTGCCGAGCTCGCCGGCGATCACGTCCATGATGTGTGGGTGGTGGCGCTCCGCCATGTCGGCCAGCGGGCTGAACTCCTCGTCCTCGCCCTCGACCCCGGCCCGCTCGCCGCCGCCGTCGTCCTTCTGCTGCGACGGCCCGCCCTTGTTCAGCTCCGCGGCTGCCAGCCCGGTGATGGGGAACAGCTCCGTCTCCTTGTTCGGCTCAAAGGACGCCGACCGGTTGAGGTGGATGGCGAGGGTGGGGATGCGCAGGAGGGGCTTGTCCACCTTGACGAGCCTCTGGACAAAGCTGTCGCCCTCGCGCACGAGCACCCGCCCCGCCAGGCTGAGGTCTCGGTCGAACCACGAGTGCCAGATGCCCCCGCCGTACGTCTCGACGCCCACCTGCATGTACCCTACGGCCGACTTCCTCGACACGGGCTTGACCCGAAGGCAGGGCGAGTCGGTGTGCGCGCCGACCATGGCCACCGGGTTTCCAGGTCGCCACCGCCGCCCGATGCCAAAGGCCACGATGGACGACCCGTTGCGCGTGAGGTAGTACTTGCCGCCGGGACGCACCGTCGACGCCCAGCCTTCGCGCTCGCGGATCAGCTCGAAGCCGGCCCTTTCCAGGCGCTCCGACGCCGACCGCACGGCGTGGTACGGCGTCGGTGACGCGTTGACAAAGTCGACAAAGTCGAGGGCCGTCTTATCGGGCGCCATGGTCGCGGTCGTGGTGCAGAATGACGAGGACGGCAGAGGTGTCAGTACCGTCGTCGTCGTCGTCGTCGTCGTCGTCGTCGTCGTCGTCGTCGATTGATAAGCGGCTCTTGATCCGTAACGTAGTGAGCGGACAGTAGGAGCCAGGGCCCTGATCATGCGGGGCGTGTGAGGAGGTGGCGGTGTGCAGTGTTGCGGGAGGGAGGGAGGAGAGAGGGGGGGGAGGAGGTGACGGTGACGGAGGGAGGATGCATCATCATTTATCAGCACGAGTACGGAGTACGGATACACGCAATCTACTGGCACGAGCACCTGGCGTACAGGTACCACCACCACCTGTAATCTGATTCTGCACTGTTATCATAATCCGGCCGGGCTGCTTCCCCCCACAAGGTGCGTGCGTGCGGTACAGCGGACTCTGTACTGCCCAAACTACCCCGCCTCACTCTTCCTGGCCTGGGAAGGAGCCAGCCAAGGGTTTATAGTGGAAAGGATGTGGTTCACCCCTCGGTTCGGGTCCATATTCCCTTCCCCTCTGCACTCGAATATAGAACCGTGCTTCTACTGATGTATACTGATATTCGTCATCGTCTGATTCCTATCCTAACCGGCAACAGGGCACCAGCATCCCGTCGTGAGGTGTAAGACATTGGCAAGAGCGAGGAGCGAAAGCCTTGACGTCGTTTACTCTGTCTGTGTATGACCAGCAATTCCATGGTAGACATGCCCGTCTAGGGTGGGTGGACGAGATATAGAAGAAAAAAAAATACGCAAGCCAGCAGAGCTCAGAACAATGACGCCATATAATCGAGAACGCTGATACCACACACAAAGATAGAAAGAGGGTATGACGGGAGATGAAAAGAAGGTGGACGAGGAGGAGAAGAAGAGGAGGAGGAGAAGGAGAAGAAGAAGGTACCGGGTGAGAAGGGAGATGAATATCCAGAATGAGAAATGAGAATGGAGAAGGGGGAGGAGTCGTGTGTGTGGTTCACCGTCCCTTCCTCATCGCTTGTCCTCCTCCTCGAGCTGCTCGTACGGTCCGGACTCGCCGAGGTCAAAGTCGACGATGGCGCTCTTGGGGGGGGGAGCGACGGGGCGGCCGGCGCGACCGCCAAAGGCCAGGCCAGGGTGACCCCAGAAGAGGGCGGCGACGGCCAGGACGATGACGCAGCCCTCGAGGACGACGAAGGAGACCTCCTCGTGCATGAGTTCGCCGAAGTAGCCCTGGTTGAGCTCGGCGACGCGGTAGCAGCAGCGGGCGAGGATGAGGACGATGGCGGCGGAGAGGCCGGCGAAGAAGGCGGCGAGGCGCCACGTCACGGCGGCGGCGGCAGTGCCCGCCCTGCCGCCGGACCGCCAGTACCGGACGATGTAGTCGACAAAGGCGACGATGAACAGGAGGATGACGACGAGCTGGAGGACCAGGCCGGCCATGGAGATGTCGACGCCCGTCTGGCCACCCAAGGTCTGGGTGGAGAGGGTCCCGCCGGCGGCCTGGAGGATCAGGCAGATGACGTCGGCGGGGATGAATACCCAGTAGAAGAGCTCGGGTCTGAACCGGGATGCCTCGGGGGCCAGGTAGATGATTGTCTTGGATAGGGTGACGTAGATGGATGCCGTGAAGAAGACGGGGGCTATGGTCAGGCAAACTTTTTTTTTTGGGGGGGGGGATTAGCATCTCTGTCGTTTTTTGTTTTTTTTTGTTCTTTTTTGCATATAATGAGAGATGTTGTGGAGGGGGAAAGAATGAAGGAGAGAGGAGAAGAAAACTCACTGATCTGTATCATGAAGCCAATCCAGGAAAAGGGATCATTATACAGCATGATACGACCAACGTAGCCGATCATCTCACAGACGCAACCTAGGAGCATACCGACCATGAAACCCCATGCTCGCCATCGGTGACCGAGGTAGGCGTGGACGAGGCCCACGGCACCGAAGAGGGCGAGGAGGGTGATGTTGGCCGGTAGAGAAGGTCGATAGGTGTAGACGCTCCATTCGATGGGGCAGATGTCGAGGGTGCAGGTGACATCCGGTCCAAAGGCGATGAGGACCTGAGGCACGGCGGACATTGTGGTTTCCGTGTGTGCGTGTATGTGCTGTCGTTGTCGTATCGTCGTAATGTGCTGCGCGTATGTTGTGTGTGTGGTAGGATATATAGAGGGCAATGTTATCTATATGCAAGAGCCCCCTCCCCAAAGAGAGAAAAAAAAAAAGAAAAAAAGAGAGAAAGGCAGTGCTCTCAGAAGTAGGCAAGCTCTCTCTTCTTTCCCGGAGATGAGAAGAATAATGGGTGAGAGTGCGAGGAACAGAAAGAGAACGGGCGAGGGGAGGGGGGCAGCACAGCTGCGAGTTATGTGATATAGTCGGATCCGAGTGGCGCTGCTAGTAGAGAGAAGGTGGCACTGCCAGCTCGAAAGATGCCAGTCCCGAGATGATCAGAATAGAATAAGAGAGACAGAGAGAGAGAGAGAAGAGAAGAGAGAGAGACTACCTGTCAATAGTAGGCGAGAAGGGAAGTTTTGAGAAAGAAAGAGGGGATGCGCGAGGATATAATAACGCGGAAAGGGGGGGAGGGGAGGAAGAACTCCCGGATCGAGGGCGGATCATCCAAGCATACACGACTATCAGTAGTCATACTGCTGTTATTGCCATGTATCGGCCAGTACGTCAAGTATTCGGTCACAATGTCAAGTGACGGCTAACGGATCTACTACGTTCATATGAGTCTCGCACTCGGACTCGGATACACCCAGTGCCAAGGCAACCGATCGATCTACTCCTCTTCACTCTGGGCAGAGTTTCGTTCTGTTTCTCACATCTGAGTCAAGGCTATTTCCCAAGAGACAGGATCAGCACTCTCCGACACATGCCAGAATGGAGAATGTAAGAGAGGAAAATAGTGAGAAGAAATAAGGAATGAGAGAGAGAGAGAGAGAGAGGAGACGAATTGATCTACATTTCAATAGCTGGTTGAATCTCAAACACTCACTCTCTTTACTCACTCTCTCGCTCATCATATCACTCATATATGTCTCTTCCAACCCCGTAAACTCTCCCTCACGGTCTGTCAACATATCACATGGTAGGGCTGTCATACAGCAGGGACTATATTACGACAAATACACACACACACACACATATATATATATGTGTGCATAGAGAGATATAGAGGTAGAGAAAAGGAAGACAAAAAAAAAGACAAAAAGATATAAGAAAGAAGCGAAGAAAGTGCATCTGCCTATGCAAGCAGAGCTGTCCCACGCCCCCATGTATAATTCAGCCCTAATGGACTGACACAGGCGATGGCACACTTTGTATATAGATCATCGCATGTGCTATGCTATAGCTACATACATACGGGACATACTTTACCTGTACACACGTACGGGGGGGGGTGACCCTTTTTCTATCTAGGCCGTGCTAGACGCCACCGCCGCCGCCGTCGTATCATCGTCAGAAGGATCCGGCGTCTCTTCTGGCGCCCGTACCGTAAGCAGGTAAAGGAAGGCCAGCATGACGAGAGTATATATCCGATATAAGCCACGATGCTTGGATGGGACTCCGCAAGGCCACGCAGCAACCGCCCCCCGACGGCATCGGCATCGGCAGGGTGGGACGCACTAGAGAGAAGAGAGAGAGGTGGAGGAAAAGGTCTGACGGCCCGTGCTAGACCTCTCTAGCCCGTCGCCGGTATGAGCCCGACCTCTTTTTTTTTTTTTGTCTCTTGTCTTTCGCACTGGAGGGGGTGATGATGATGTGGAGCTGTTTCTTCCCGACGCGATCTTGGGTCTGTACAGGTAATACATACATACGCGCGTACCATGTCGGAGACGGTGGAGTACGAGTAGAGAGTTGAGACGCGATGGAAAATCCGGATATTCAAAATATTCATATTATTCATGAACATATATATATAAAAGTCCTTGTATGATGGAGATGGTGTTCGACTATCGAGGAAGAGATGGATTGAAATGATGAATGAGCTGTACAGATCAGTCGTGGCTGATGCTCGGGCTGTCGAAGGATGGAGAGAGAGAGAGAGAGAGAGAGAGGAGAGGGGGGGGGGGGGGGGGGGGGGCAAGGAGAAGCAGGAGGAGGAAGAAGAGCCAGGAGGAGAAGATCGAGAGAGAAGAGGCGTGCAACGACATCACGTAACGCTCGGCAGATCAGTCATGGCCGGTCAACCTTGACATGTTGAAGAGAGTCATGTGGAGATGATCATCGGTGGCATGACACGCAAGAAAACCGTACAGCAACCCACCATCATCAGGTTGACATGATGCAGCAGTATCCAACGCCAACTCTGTAAAACAAATCCGCTCGACTGGCGTCCCGTCATCGTCGCGCATTACACGTCACATTACCAACAGGCTGATGATCCCGTTGCGTCCCTGAAATCATGGGTTACCAGGTGATGATGATTTAATACCTTGCCCGCCCCCGGTCTTACTGCTTTACCATCATTCCAGCGGATACCCGAGACACTTTGCTTTCGATATAAGGAATAGGAATAAAAAGAGCATGTCTCTTCTTCTTCTTCTTCTTCTTCTTCTTCTTCTTCTTCTTTTTCCTTCAACCGCCCCCCCCCCAACCCCCCATACCGTGTCATAGCAGAAATAGTAAGATAGAATAAAGAATCAAGAAAACGGCCCAGCATGTCTATTTCTATACGTCGGTGGCGCGTAGCATTCCTCACAAGACAGCCTACCGGTTTACACGTACCAAATAACCATTCAACATACATGGCCCAGCAACCTTGCCCCCCCTACTATCGCGACCTTGGCTTGAGACAGTTTACATCTATACGGAGTCGCGAATGTGGGGTAGTAAACCTGTCCAAGTCGTGTCAAGTTCAAGTCCTACCAAAAAAAAAAGAGAAAGGAAAAGAGAGAGAGAGAGAGAGAGAGAGAGAGAGAGAGAGAGAGAGAGAGAAAGTCCGATTGCATGTGCGTGTGTTGGACATGTATGATTGTGATCAACAGACGGGTACATCCACATACACACACACACACACACACATGACTCAGCACCAGACATATGAGACAAGACATCATTCACGACAGGAAGATCGCACACAACAAGGACGGAAAAAAGTAAGCAATGATTTTTCAGAATGGTCTATATATATAAAGAGCCATCTCCTCAGGAGAATGGAAAGCGAAGATGAAAAATATGTCAAGATGAAAAGGAAAAACGCCCTGCGATATTGCAATGCTGCTCAGATCAAAGTACAGTATGACCTCCCGTTGCCAGAGTCGTGAAAATGGGCCTGATAGTATTTTATAGAACTTCCAACCCCTCTTCTCCTCACCTGATCCAGGGAAGAGCAGAACAAAATGGAGAAAAGAGCTCCAAGAAAAGGAAAGATTCAGAGGCTAAGCCTCATTTAATGTAATGAAAATGTGATTCTATACATGATCCAGGGACAAAACCAGAAGGATTTTCCGCCTTGATACCCCCTATCCAAGAAATCCTCTCTTCCCGAGATGGAAAAAGTGACACGGGGACAAACAAAAAAGAATGTTAATACTGCAGGTAATAATAATAAAAACTTGTCATGAAAATGCCGTAGCCCTCAGGCTTCAACTAATAAGTCGAAAGAAGATATTTAAGCGAGGACGAAGGCAGCAACACCAGCGACGGCGGCGAAGACGGCAGAGCCGGCGAGGCTGCCAGCACCGGCCGTGGGGACGGGAGGGGCGGGGGTGCTGTTGTCATGTCAGTCCATGGGCCTCGAAAGTGCCAGCCTACGTCTCGAGAGGCGATTGATGGGAGGGGAGAACTTACGTAGTGTTGCCGCCAGCGGGGGGGACAGCACCGGCAGGGGGGTTGGGGGTGAGGCCACCGGTGGGGACGGTGGGAGGAGCAGAGGTGGCGCAGGGAACCTCAATGGTAGAGTACTCGACCGAGGTCAGGACAGTGGTGTAGCTCTTGGTGATGGCCGTGACGGAAGAGCTAGGGGCACAGACGGGAGCCGAAGGCGCGGGGGCCGAAGGCGCGGGGGCAGAGGGAACACCGCTGGTGACCGGGGCAGAGGTGCCGGGAGCACCGGTGGTGGGCACGCCGGGCTGCTCAGGGGCAACGGGGGTGGTGCCGTTGGAGGGGACAGCGTAGGTAGGGACGGCGGGGGGGACACCGGTGGAGGAGCCGGGGCCGACAGGGGTGACCGTGGTGGAGACGGGGATGGTCTCGGTCGAGATGACGGTGCTGTGGGCCGGGCAGTTGGTCACCTCGGGGCCGCACGAGGTGATGGTGTGCACCTTGGACGTGTAGACCGTCAAGGTCGTCAGGGGAGTGGCAGCCGGAGCTCCGGGGGTGGTGATGGCGTCCGTGGCCGAGGTCTGGATCAGGCTGGACGTGGCCGAAGTCTTGGTAGAGTCGGCGGGGCAGTTGGTGACCTCGGGACCGCAGCTGGTGATGGTGACCAGCTGCGTCTCGTACTCGGTCGAGACGGCCATGACGCCGGTGGCGAGGAGGGCGGCGGCAACGGTGAAACGCATCTTGATTGATTTGTTGGGGGTTCGTGAAAGAACTGTGGGTTGTTTTGATAAAAGAGAGTGTCTTGATAGCTTGCTGTGAAAGAATGGACGACCGAAGTCAAGGTTGAGTCAAAGCAGATGAGGCTCGGAAAATATTGGCTTGTTGGCTGGAGGAGAGGAAAGGGAAAGAAGAGAGAGGATGGAAGATCGAGGAAGTGCGCTTTTTAATACCATCTGTTGATCCCCTTTCGCTCCTTCCCAGGTGCTCCTTCTGAATCCTTCTCTACCTCCTTCTCCGCCCCAGTCGCACCTTCCTCGATGACAGCGTCTGTCCACTGATTGCTCTCGACAGTATTAGTCGGTTGGGTCTGNAAAGGGAAAGAAGAGAGAGGATGGAAGATCGAGGAAGTGCGCTTTTTAATACCATCTGTTGATCCCCTTTCGCTCCTTCCCAGGTGCTCCTTCTGCTTCCTTCTCTACCTCCTTCTCCGCCCCAGTCGCACCTTCCTCGATGACAGCGTCTGTCCACTGATTGCTCTCGACAGTATTAGTCGGTTGGGTCTGTGTGGTTTCCCCTTACCGGGATGTTTTAGTGCACACGGTGGGGAAAGGACCTTTTTAGTGCCCCGTACCTGGGTCCGTCCGGCGTCATGCTTGGTTCACGGCCGTGAGGCACAGGTTACCCCGGGAAATTACAGCACCTCTCCGTGGGAGGTCTGCTGCACTTTGCCGTCCATCAGCCACTCAACCACCCACCGGGCCACTGATGGCCTCGTAGTGTGGATACATGGATCGTCGCCCCTACCCACAGAACTCCCAGGGAGGGACCACTTCATTGTGGCCACTCACCCGAATGGAGTCAATGCTCTCTTATGACAGGGCCACAGATACCGCAGACATCCGAATAGGAACGAGAGATGGGATGCGACCCGCAGGGGTTTCTAATTAAGACCCCCCCCCCTCCCCTCCTACCCCTGGTCCGTGTCGAGTCGTTGCCGGCTCTGGCGCTGCCGATTGCTGGCTGTACCTGTCGTTGGACGCTTGTGCTGTGCTTGACCCTCTCGTTATCTTAACCACGAGACTCGTATCATCGGGCTCAATACCGGTATTATTTCGCTTCTACTCTGTCCATGTGTACGAGATTTGAGCAGGTTGAGCCGTCTCCATATTGCGGAGTCGTCGTTATCTGCGAGCGTCGAGTAAGCCGTACATGCAATCTGTACAGATTACAGTGCGCAGCGATGTCAAGCGTGCTGTCATGTGAGCCTAGATCTGACCCGGTAGAGGCATAATACTCTGTTGGAATTTCGACCGGCTCCCATCATTTGCATCTACTCGTACTCGTATCTACGGTGTTCATGCAATACAGGCAACCCTCGAGTAGCGTACCGGTACGGAGCAGACCCCGGGAGCGATAACATCTATACTGCTCATGCTTGGTAGGTTATTGCTAGATAGGCACCTTTAACCATGATCTGTCCCCTTCCTGCGCGTACCCTGTCTGATCACAGAGGCTACCCAATGGGAGAGGTCGCTGCCATTGATCCTGTCACGGCATAATCTGGGCATCAATTTAGCACCGTCCCTTCGTTTCCCCAGCGTCATCGCATGATCAAGACCCTTTCAAGTTTTGTCTGCAAGTTTTATTCTCCTCGTCCGTTCCGGTGTAGGAGTAGCAGTAGCAGCGGTTGATAGGGTCCATCCATCTCTCGGTTCGATGGCTTCCCTCTGCCGGACACATCCACAGAACGGTGTCGATATGCAGACTGCAGGTACTACGAGTAATGCTCAGAATGCCCATCTTGGCGTCGAAGTCATTGGTAGTGGTGGGAGCAGCAGAAGAGAACTCGGCGATGATGCTGCTTACTATACTACTACTACTACTACTACTACTACTACTACTACTACTACTACTACTACGGCAATATCCCACCCTTCTGGATACCAATATCCGTATCCGTGTACTTGCCCTGGTACGGTATCGATACATGAGACTATCGTCCCCTACACCGACTATGCCGTATTACTCAGGTACACGCACGTT
>NW_023336199.1:20879-70101 GCF_012550715.1 Geosmithia morbida
GGGGGGGGCGGGTTTTACCCATGGGCCATGAGCCATTATAGCAACTCGTATTATTATACCCGACAATTGTCTGAGATCTTTTTGAGACGAAGAACAAGGTGAGAGACAAGAGAGGCAGTAACGGAAGAGGATGAGGAAGGTTCCACACACCATGTCAGAGACTGAGTCGTCGTCGTCGTCATCGTCACCACCGTCATGGTCTGATGGATGACAATAGTAACAAGGCTGAGCACGCATACAGATACAGATGCTCCTGCTGGCAGCACGATACTGCTACGAGTACACCACCACCAAGTAATATGGATACTCTTTAGCGGGTATGATTATTAACAACTCTCTGCCAGTCTCTCTCATCCTCCTCCTCATCGGCCTCGCTCGTACTCGCAAGCACCGTAAAGGAGGGTTACCAACGAGAGTGACGCTAGTGCAGGAACAGAAGATGGGGCGAGCTGGTCCACATTTATCATGCATGCTTTTGTTTTTTGTTTCGGTGGTTTTGCCGCCGACGTGAGAGAGAGAGGAGGGGTGGAGAGTATGAGAAGAAGACCGTCCGGGCACGACGACTCCGTACGGGTAGAGGGGTAGCCCTTTCGTGGTCGCGCACGAATTTTCCCTCGCGGGGAGGGGGGAGCTGCGCATGGTCCCTCTGGCTGTCCACTGTATCGCTATAATATACGAGGGCTATTACTGGTAGTCGTACGGGTGTCATCATGGTATGAATGCTCGCAGTCCCCCAATCTATGAGGGGGCCTGAGCAATCTGCACCGCTTGAATAGCACCAGTACCTGCTACGACGACGAGCTGACACAGCTCGCGTCGTCCCGTCTCCTAGCCGGTATTACTCGCATCGCAGCTCGTGATAGATGATCGTCACGATGGACATTATAACGTGAGTCGGCATAGCACCCTGTACAGATTACGGCAATCGATACTGTATTGAGAGCAGTGCCGTTCCGTAATTACGAGTGATGATCCCCTCTCCTATCCGCGGTGGTCATGACAGAGGTCCGGACATGCTGGTGACCAGTACATGTATTACGCAAAGGAAGAAGGAGATGAAGTAGAATTGACAATTCCACGGAGCCGTTAGAGTGGAGAGAGACGACCGAGGACAGCATGTCGCTGTTGCTCGTGGCCATGGCGCTCATTAGTCCCTCCGAAACATGCCACGTTTTGGGGTACGGGCGGGTTTACGTTGCAACTTCTGCCCTGACACCGTCCGCTGCCTACACGTGACTTGCCAAGATTGAGATGCAATCTTCGCGTAAGTCGTGGATCCATGGATGGTCGGAATGGAGTTCCATTCAATCGCTCTGCCACACCGCCGACTCCCGAATCCATACGTATCATCGATATCCGCTGCTGCTCGACCAGCAGCACGGTTGATCCGTATTGGATCTGGAAATATGCAGCGAGTGGACAGTGTTCCTGACCGTCCCTCGACTTTCGGGTGAGCCCGCTCGCTAGAAAAGGTACGAGTTCAGTTTGCCGCCGTTTCATCCCAAGTCAGTTGCTGGTTAGGCATACGAGTACTCGTACTCCGTACTACCATTACGGTATCGGAATGGTAAGATGTAAACGGCAGACGGAACGAGAGGGCGCTTGGCCGCAATCAGGAGACCCATAAATGCAATAGCGCGCATCATATCATGAGCGTTACATGTATAGTAATATTACTCGTAATTCATGATAATTTATACCGCAGGACATTGTATCTGTATTGTGTGTGTGTGTGTGTGTGTGTGTGGGGGGGGGGGGGGGGGGGGGGGGGGGGGGGGGGAGCATAAATCTCCAATGTTTCTTATGCCCAGCATGCCAAGTGTGTATTGATGAGAATGCATAATACATGACAAGAAGAGAGGACAAATCGCTCGGAAACATTCGTGCAACTTCTCCAGGTCCTCCCTCTCCCCTCCACTCTCCTGTGACAGCCATCAGACATGGTCATCCCTCTCGTACATGTACACTGCAGATGCCAAGGCGTGCACATGACGTAGTACTTGTAGGGCCCATCGTCGTCGTCCCGCATGTCATATTACATACGAGTATCATATACGTGCTCTGCTATTTTTTGTCCTGTCTTCTTCTCGGTCCACCCATTAAGAGCACGGGTACTCACGTTCTTATTCGTAAATGTTTCGATCCCGCACATGTTCCGACGTACGCTGGGGGGACACTGTCGACGATCCTGGCTGGGGAGTAGCATCACTACGAGTATATACGACTGGCGGCGTTATGCCCGATACCAGCCAGGTCGGCTGCATGCAAGCACACCGTCGCTTCCTCGTCAGCTTGTGCCCATGGCAACTGCAGAGTACGAGTGTCGATGCCGATATGGTGATACCTCTACTAATGTAATCTGTACTCCGTAGAACATGGTTCGTGTTACTTGATAATTAGATAACACTCTAGCCACATTTGATTGAGACAAGATTAAGCTGGGATGCTTATTGTACGAGCAGCATTGACTACTATTAACCGTAGAGGGGGGGGGGAGGGGGGAGCTTCTTTACCGAGAGAGGAGGACCACAAGGCACATCATCACATCGCAATTTCCTTTACAACTACCCCGGTCCCCTTTTGACAGCATGCCAGAACCCGCCGAATCTCTGGTGTTTCATCCTGTACAGATTACAACTCTTCACTCCCCACCTCTTGGTATGCCGTCCCCGCGTGACCATCTTCTGGATATCCGTCCTTCTCCGTATATATCATGCTGAGCAGAGAGTTCTGCTCCATGCAAACGACGGTGAGCTCACCGATATGGAATTCCTCGTAGAACAAGAAGCAGAAGGGGGGGAGGGAAAGGTAATATCCGTATTGCAATATGAGGGAGAGCGGGCTCCCTCATAACATTCACTTGTAATAATTAACCTGTAATAATGCCTTGGGGAGAGGGTTACGAACATCATAGTCCACACGTCCGCCCGGCAACTAGAGTTCCGTCATTACCTACCTACGAGCACATTGACGTCTATCAACGATTGCGTGCGACCTGACCAAGAGATGGTAATATTCTTGAGATGAATTCCCTCTCTCTCTCTATGGTCCTTCTTCTTCTCTCGCCAACTTCATCTCGGTGCTACTCGTACCGGAATCTCTCTCCCATGTCCGTACCTCGACAGCAGCGGTTCCGCCAATGTCGATCATGCAAGGGCGAAGAATGGAGAAGGAGAGAGACGCGCTGCCAGCGCCGACGACGTCAGAGGGAGTACGGGTAGAAGCGAGCATCGAAATCTTCCATCAGAGCACCTGCAACCTGTACGAGTAGGCGGCGGCTCCATCGTACGGCGTCATCGTGATCACGTGTAAAACGGAGTAGAATTACACATCATCTGCACTGCTTGTCCGTCCATGCGTCCATGCCATTTCTTCTCTGATGCGCGTAAACACGTCACTTTACTAGGCACCAGCATACAGAGTACAGACCGGACAAGCATCAAACGTCAACCCCTACTCGTAATCCTCCACAAGCTTCTCTCGCCGTCTCCTCTTCCTTGCGACCTCCTTCCGTCCCCCACTCGCTTTGACTTTTCGTGCACATTGTTACTGATAATCACAGCAATCCAGGAGTAACGTCACCCGTAAGACTATGCATGCATATACATGTACATGCATGCATACATACATGCATATATATATATATATATATATGTGTGTGTGTGTGTGTGTGTGTGTGTGTACTCTCTTTTGCACATTGTTGAAACCATGCAGATGCTTCCTCCTCCCTCCTCTCCTATATATAGACTTCAGTCTCCCTAACTCGTACGTACATAAGAGAGCCCAGAAAGTACGGTCCCAAGCCAAGCTGATGTCCCCCTTGTGTGTACGGCAAAGGTCCAGTTTCGTCTAGTCTTGCTCCCCCCCGTTATCTGAAAAGCTCAAGCTATCTTGTCTCAGGGAGAGACAGGCAGAGCTCAGATGAGTTTGGGATAAGAGAGCCCCGAGACGCTCAGTCACCGTTCACGAACTTACTATGGCCTTGGATCACTCCCTTTTGCTTTCTTTCCTATTCTCATTCACCCTATCCTTCGTCGCCTTTTATCTCTTCTTTCTCCGTCCTATGGTGCAGCTAGGGAATATTCGAACTGAACTATCGAAACTAAAAGTTTGATCTCCATCTTATCATGTCTTGATTACTCCAATTCTTTCTATTCGTGTATATCCTCTTTTTTTTCTTGTTTCCTCTTCGATTCCTCGGAGTCCACATTACGACAGATCTACTTTAGTTCTCTACCTCTTCTCCTTCTCGCTTGTACCACGCATGCAGTGGCGGTGTCAGCTGCATCCACGGCCAAGACGACTTGGCGACTTTATTCCCGGCATCGACGACGAGCTTCTCTGACCGACGCTGGCAGACAGGGAATGGAAGAACACCGATGGCTTCCCCCGCGTCTGTCAGAAGCAAATCAAATCTTTTTTCTTGTCGTCTGTCCTTTGACTGTCGTCCTCACACTTCTTCCCGCTTGGAGACGTTCGGGTCCCCACACGTCGATGCGTGGTGATTGTTGATTCCTGAATACCGGTGAGATACGCGATGCATTCCGTCATTGCTCTCTACTCATCTCCTCGAACGCTCATCGGAACTCCGGGGGAGGAGCTCGGTCTGGAGTCTAGGTCTAGGCGGTGGCGGTGGTGGTGGGCCAGGCAGTGCGGTCAGGTTCAGAGACGGTCCGACCGAACGAGACCCGTCGTGGTCGTGGTGCGTTGTGAGAACACTTCGATAGCTATTGCCATGATCGTTAGGTATTTCTGACAACCTGCCATCGCGGACACCTGATAGCTCCAGGCGTGTTTGGCCAGGACGGCCTCTTCCTGCTGGTCATCCTGGTTCTCAACACCCTAGACCAGTGCAGAGAATCGTCTCGCCTCAGGTTCCGGGCATTGAACCTCGGCCAAGTCTCAGGGAGATGCAGATTCGTCACGCGGATCGTGCTACGTTCAGTTCCGTCTGTGTTGAAGATTATTGTAGCGGCGTCGACGGCCGAAGAGTTTCACGGACTGACTGATGTGATCAAGGACGAATTTCAACGAACAATCGAAGGCCTCGGTAATGTCTTCTTTCTTCTCGGGCGTGAATGATGATTGACGTTGAGTGTGCCCTCTCGTCGTGGTGGTGACCGTGTCGATGCCTGAGGCCACTTTCTCACACGACACCGGCACTAGAGCAGAGCACAACGTGGAGGCACAGAAAAAGCTTGGCCGAGTCAATTGAACGGTAGTAAACGTATGCGTGATAGGACGACAGGTGGGAGTGGTTATTCCACAGAGGGGTCAGATGGAGGAATATAAAGACTTCGTCATGTTCATATCAGCGTGCAGGTGGTAAGGCGCATCGGTGCAGGTCATGTGACCAACGTGCGTCGTGAAGGACGAGTGGCCTGGGCAAGCATGGGAAGAACGAGGGGAGATAGAAATAAAGGCTCTCTACTCCGCTTACCGTACGTGACGCCTGAGCAGGTGAAAGATCGAAGCGACGTTGAGGAGGGACATGTGCTGCTCAAAAGCCATATGCGTACGACGACGTTGCTATATGTGCTGCTGCCCCTTATTACTCTATCCCTTCTACTGATGGCGAAACCTCAGAAGGTGGTACAGATTAGGTACGCGGGAGCGCTGGTAAGGGTATAGTGGTGTACTAGTACCTAGCAGGTGTCATGAGAGGTGTACAGTGGTGTGCCATGGTGTACAGTGATGCCCAGTAGCGTAATATAGCGGGGTGTAGAACCTATCGCCTCTAGCGCCCGAATATGACCTACCTTCGGCAGCGGCACAACGCACTGATGTAAAAAAAAAATCCCCAACCGACGACGACAGACCAAAAAAAAGGCCGAGATCAAAAATACACAATCTACCATCACGACCAACCATAATCCGACATTTACGGTCTGGATACCACGACGGCAAGACGACGACGATAACGACAGACATTCACCCGTAACAATTCGTCTATTCCTCCTCCATCAACTCTCCTATACGACGCCCACCGCCTTCCCCGCCACCCCCCCCCCCCCCCCCCCGGCTGGCCCCTCATTGCTTGCTTTGCTGCCCGCTGCCTTGCCCCTCCTCCCGCTCGGCCAGGCATGATATCTCAATAAAGACACCGACGACTCGTCCCCAACTATGCTGCATGATTTGACGGTCGGCTTCCAGAAAAACAGGGAGCAGCTCGTGATCAGTTGCCTCCCACCACCCTCCTTCACCTTCGCCGCCTAGGCTTCTCTCCCCTGCCCCCTTTTTCTTCACCTTCTCTCCTCTTCTCTTCCTATTCTACCGCATAATCGCGATATGGAAGCACAGGTAAGCAACCTGCCCCTCCATATGTCGCTGCTGCCCCGCCATGACGACGACGACATGCAAGGTGTCACCGACGCATGGACCGGCTGCTGTGCAGCAGAATTTCTTACCCTCCTCCATCCGACCATGGAGATGCTCGGCTGGGTCTGCTGTGGCCGGTGACCAGTCGTCTTCTTGGCTCTCGGTCATTGGCGTCGTCTTGCCGACGGGAACGGTGACGTTGACTGTACCGTAGATCGAAAACGCCGTGGCTATCCTGGGGAATCCCCAGTCGGACCAGTCGCTCAAAGCGCAGGCCTTTGAATACCTCAACCAGCTAAGAAACGACCCGTCGGGCTGGCACACGTGCACAAACCTCTTTGTCCAGGCACCGCAGTCGGCCGAGGTGCTCCGCCTCGTCTGCCTCGAGGTCGTCAACTTCGCCGTCCACACCCAGGGACTCGACCCTGCGAGCCTCACCTACCTCAAGGACTCGCTGCTGCAGTACGTGCGTCAGGCTTACGGCCTCAGCCCCCAGAGGGAACCCGACGCGCCCCACCTCCAGAACAAGCTCACCCAGACCCTGACGTACCTCTTCGTCTTCCTGTACCGCGAGGGCTGGCAGTCCTTCCTCGACGACTTCCTCGACATCTCGGGGCTGCCCGCCGGCGCCGACAACGTCAACGGGTCCGTCCTGTACCTGCGCGTCCTGAGCTCCATCCACGACGAGATCGCCGACATGCTCCTGTCGCGCGAGAGCGGCGAGGCCAAGCGCAACACGGAGCTCAAGGACTCGCTGCGCGCCCAGGACGTCTACAAGGTGGCCGACTCGTGGAAGCAGCTGCTCGTCCGCTACGGCTCCAACAATGTCATCGTCGAGCTCGTCCTCAAGGTCATTGCCAAGTGGGTCAGCTGGATGGACATCTCGCTCGTCGTCAGCCAGGAGATGCTCGGCCTGCTGCTGCCCCTCATCGGCCGCGCCAGCCAGGCGGGCGCCGACGAGCTCAAGGTGCGCAGCGCCGCCATCGAGACCTTGACTCAGATCAGCGGCAAGAAGATGCGGCCCCAGGACAAGGTCGAGATGATCTCCTTCCTCAACCTGCGCGAGATCGTCGGCCAGCTCATCGCCAGCCCGTCGCTCAGCGAGTACAAGGGCACCTCGCACTACGATACGGACCTGGCCGAGGCCGTCGCCAACCTCATCAACACCGTCGTCGCCGACATTGTCCGCGCGCTCGAGGACGCCTCCATCGGCCAGGACACGCGCACACTGGCCAACCAGCACCTCAACGCCTTCCTGCCCTTCCTCCTGCGCTTCTTCTCCGACGAGTACGACGAGGTCTGCTCCACCGTCATCCCCGCCCTCACCGACCTTCTCACCTTCCTCCGCAAGCTCGGCCAGCTGCCCCAGGAGTACCTGGACATGCTTCCACCCGTCCTCGACGCCGTCGTCCGAAAGATGCGCTACGACGAGACGGCCACCTGGGGAAACGAGGACGAGCAGACGGACGAGGCAGAGTTCCAGGAGCTCCGCCGCAAGCTGCAGAACCTCCAGAAGACCATCGCTGCCATCGACCAGCCCCTCTACATGAACACCCTCAGCAACCTCGTCGCCAATACCTTCCAGAAGCTCGACCAGCAGGGTTCCCAGATGGACTGGCGCGACCTCGACCTCGCCCTCTACGAGATGTACCTCTTCGGAGAGCTCGCCCTGCCGAACCAGGGGCTGGGAACCAAGAACCAGCCGAACGGCGAGGCTTCGGAACGTCTGGTGGTTATGATCAGGAAGATGGTCGAGTCCGGTAAGCTCTCTTCTCCGTCCTCTGTTTCCGTCGAACCCTCCCTCCCTGCCCGCCGACACGTGCCTCTAACTCGCGAAACCGCCTGCCCCCCCCCTTTCTCCCCCTCGCAGGAATCGTCAATCTCGATCACCCCGCGATCCTACTCCAGTACATGGAGATTTGCGTCCGTTACTGCGTCGTCTTCGAGAGCAACCACGACTATATCCCGGTAGTGCTCGAGAGCTTTGTCCGCCTGGTCCACCACAGCCACGTCCGCATCAAGACGAGGTCGTGGTACCTCTTCCACCGCTTCATCAAGCATCTGCGCGCGCAGGTAGGCAACGTGGCCGAGACGGTGATACAGTCCATCGGAGACCTGCTGCCCATCAAGGCCGAAGTCCCCAGTGACGAGGCCGACGACGACATGTCATCCGACGAGTCGGACCACTCTGCCGACGCCCTCTTCACCAGCCAGCTCTACCTATTCGAGGCGATCGGGTGCATCTCGTCGACGCAGAGCACGCCGGCAGACAAGCAGGCCCTCTACGCACGGTCGGTCATGGACCCCCTGTTCCGCGACATGGAGGAGCACCTGCCCCGCGCCAAGTCAGGCGACACGCAGGCCATCCACCAGATCCACCACATCGTCATGGCCTTGGGCACGCTAGCGCACGGCTTCTCGGACTGGACGCCCGGCTCGACGGCGGCGACGCAGCACGCGCCGCCCGACCCGGCCGTGTCGCAGGAGTTCTCGCGCGCGGCCGAGGCGATCCTCATCTCTCTGAGCCAGCTCAACTCTTCCGAGGAGATCCGCATCGCGTGCCGATCCGCCTTCTCGCGCCTTCTGGGCGTGCTGGGCTCGGTCGTGCTGCCGCAGCTGCCGCAGTGGATCGAGGGGCTCCTGTCGCAGAGCTCGTCCAAGGACGAGATGGCCATGTTCCTCCGGCTCCTGGACCAGGTGGTCTTCGGCTTCAAGTCGGAGATCTACGACGTGCTCAACACGCTCCTGGCCCCGCTGATGGACCGCATCTTCAGCGGGCTGGCGGAGCCGATCGTCGGCACCGACGACGAGATCCAGCTGGCCGAACTACGCAGGGAGTACCTCTCCTTCATCCAGATCATCCTCAACAACGGGCTCGACGGCGTGCTCATCAGCGAGTCCAACCAGGCCTCGTTCGAGCGCATCGTCAGCTCCATCACCGACATCGCCCGCACGCTGGATAGCAACCTGGGGCCCAGCCGCCTCGCCTTCACCGTCATGAGCCGCATCTGCTCCATCTGGGGCGGGCCGGACGTGGCCACCATCTCCCAGAATCCCACGGCCCCCTCGGGACCCCCGACCCCGGCCATTCCCGGCTTCGACAGCTTCGTTATCGAGCGCTTCCACTCGGTCTGCTGGGAGGTGATGCGCAACCCGGCCTTCCGTCCGCAGGACGCCCAGTCCAAGCAGGTCCTCGTCGAGATCGCCGGGCTAGAGCAGGTCATCTACACCAAGACCGGAGACGTCCTCATCAGCCAGCTCCAATCCACACTGTTTCCTTCACTGGGAATCAGCCCCGATGACTTTCTCAGGTCACTGACCACCTCGGTCGACAAGAGGACCTTTGCAAACTATCTCCAGAGTCTACTAAAAAGTTGGTAAGGATTTTCTTCTTTTTTTCTTCTTTTTTTTTTTTACAGAATCCATATCCACCACTTGCTTCTTTTCTTTTCTTTCTTTCTTCCCTTTTCTTTCCCATCCGTTTGTTGTTTAAAGGAAAAAGAGATACGATATATTCAGGAAAGAAGAAGAAGTAAAGGAACTAGGGGTACAAACAGAAATATACCATTCCATATATTAAAACCGGAGGGTGAAGATGATGAGAGGGAAAGAGAAAAAAAACAGAGATACAATTAGAGAACAATGTCATGATGGGCAGAATATCATATACATACCAACCGAATCAAAAAAAAAAAAAAAAAAAAACACATTTCAATTAATGTAGTGCGTGCATCTAGGAGAGCTCTCCTGTCTCTCTACTCTAGGGTCAACACGAACTTCTAAACATCAACTCATCTACAATTACAAAGGACAATTTCCGGTAGATCCATCGAGTTGCAAAGCACAATGAATTCCCAATGACTATAGAATAAAACAGGTGGATTTGTTTTAGATATGCCATGTTTCTTTTTTCTCAAAAAAAAAAAAATCATTTTATTGTTGATTCAAAATTGATACAATGCAAAGATATATGGGGAAAAAAGTCGGGGGTTTTCTCTTCTAAAAGGATTAAAAAAAGATGTATGAAAGAAATCATGACATGGCACGAACACGACCAAGGTTTCGATAGCTAGAAGGCAAGACAAGGGAAGGAGGTGGAGCAAGGTAAGTTTTCTTTTTTTTTTTCAAAAAAAAAATAAAAAAATACTCCTTGCATCACAGCATCACAGTACGTAACCCCCACCACCTAGGCACACCCACTCGCGCACGCCTCTGGCCTCCTCTAGCTCGATGCACCACCACAGAACCTCCTTTGCCTTGTCGGGCTGGCCGCTCTCCTCGTAGGCGCGGGACAGTGCGAACCAGGCCTCTGAGTGGTTCCAGCCCGTGCCCAGGCGGGTGAGGCCGGACAGGAGGGCGTAGGCGCGTTCGCGGGCGGCGAGACGGTCGATCAGGGGGAGGCGAGTGGCCTTGTACGGCTCTGGGAGTTCGTCTTCGCCGCCGTCGACATCGACGTCGACGACATCGGGGGTCGTCTGTTCGTCTGCCGTTGCGGGTGAAGTGCGGGTTATCGTCGTCGTCGTCGTCGTCGTCGTCGTCGGGGCGAGACCGAGTGGTGTGGAGCTCAGGGCCTTGGACGGCGGGACTCCCTTCTTGGTCTCTTCGTTCTGGGAATGGGCATGGACATGGGCATGGGCATGGGTGTGCTCCGAGGAGCTAGATACGGGAAAGATGGGGGCGGAGGGGAGCAGCTTCTCCGAGTAGACGTCTAGGAGGATGTTGGACAGGCCGACTGTCGCTTCGGGGTGGTCGTGCGAGTAGAGGAGGGCGGCCTCGAATTCTGCGCGCGCGGTGTGGGCGTCGCCTCGGGCTACGGAAAGCATACCGAACTATGTGCGTGCGCGTTAGCGAGTGAGCATGAATGTGAATGGGGGGGGGGAGGGAGATGGGGAAAAGAAAAAGAAGGAGAAGAACACGTTGGAAAAGGAAGAAGAGAAAGTACCTCGGTGTAGACATCACCCCACAGACTGTCAATGCTCTTCCTCTCGGCCCAGCCGTCATCCTTGGTGTTGATGGACGTAGACTTATCCTTGTTGGAGTCGGCCTCGATGGCCTGCACCAGCTTCTGGGCCTCGGACGCGGCCCCCTGGCAGTCGTTGTACATGTGGGCCCGGCGGTAGAAGCCGGCAATCATCAGCCACACGCGGATGAGGATGGTCGTCTTCTGCAGCCTCTCCTTGTCCTTTGAGAACTGGACGGGCGTCAGGAGGCCAGTGGAAGCGTGCAGCACCTCGGCCGAGAACTCGGAGGATTCAGGGTTCCTAGCCGTGGCCGACGCCGCCACCGCGCTCCGCGAGAAGGCCGTGGGCGGGTACTGCTTCGTCGTGGTGGGCGGCGGAGATGAGAAGAAGTCAGACTGCTGCTGATCCCCTTCGGTATCCACGATGGGCGTGTAGAACGACTCCCCGTCTATCACCGTGTCCGAGTGGCCGGGGGGCCCGTTGCCTGTGCTCGATCCGCGGTGCCGGCTGGTGCTCGTGTCCCTCCGGCTGGTGCTCGTGTCCCTCCGGCTGGTGCTCGTATCCCTCCGGCTGGTGCTCGTATCCCTCCGGCTGGTGCTCGTGTCCCTCCGACGCGTGCCGTTCCTGTTGCTGGACTCGCTCTTGCGCAGACGGCCCGTGCTCTCGCGACGGCTGGGCTGCCTGGATCGCTCCCCGGCGGTGACCTGGGTGGATGGCGGGCTGCTGTCGTTGGTCCTCGACGTGGCCGGACGTGCTGGCGCGTTGGCCTTGTCGCGCAACGTCGCGTTGCTGGGCTGCCTCGTCGGCGGCCTGGACTTGTCGCGCCGAAGGATGCTGCCCTTGAGGCTGCGCAGCGTCCCCACCGTCTTCGGCGCCTCCGATGCCTTTGGTGGCTCGAAGCTGGGCTGGGAGGCCACACCCAGGTTGCCAAAGAGACGGGTGAATAGGGCGAGCAGTTCGTAGCTAGCGTTGACGGCCACCTCGGGTCCCTCCAGCAGCTCGACGAGCGACAGCTGCGTCATCTTGACCTCCAGGATGGCCTCCTTCTCCGAGTCGGCCATATCGTCGATGAGACCCCTGGGCTGCTCTTGGGTGGCGCTGCCCTCGGCCTCGTTCAGGTGCTCACTTCGAAAGTCCAGCCTCTCCTTCCCGAGCAGGACGGAAGGATCCTTGAACTGCTCCAGCGCACCCTCGCACGCCCGCGAAGCCATCGAGTAGTCTTGTCGGGCGCTGAGCAGCAGGGCGAGAAGGTGCCACATGGGGATGAGAGACCGCTCGAGCCAGTAGGACCCGAGGCGCAGGTCGTACTGCGCTTCGGTAGCCTTGTTGGACGAGAGGGCCATCTTGACGACCTCGATGGCAGCCGTGAGCTCTCTCCTTTCGGCCAGCAGGAGCCCGAGGGTGAAGTAGGTCCTCACGTCCTTTGCGCGTCCAAACTCGGCCGCCAGAGCTCGGCGCAGACAGCGGATGGCCCTGGCCTGGATCTCTGTGCGCGAGGAGGCCTCGTGCGTCGCCCTCGACCACTGGGCGTGAGACAGACCGATAGCCTGCCACGATAGGGCCACGATCTCGGCCGGGATGGGGGCGTGCAGGTCGTTGGTCGCCTCGTGTTCGGCAATGGCCGGGGCACCGTTCTCGCCCGACTTTAGCTGGGGAAGCCTCGCCAGCCAGTCCTCGAGCTCGGCTCCCAGCTGGCGGGCCTTCTCGGCAACTTGGGTAGGGCCGTACTGGCAGAGGGCGATGATGGCCTGCGCCATGGTCTGCAGGACGGTGGCGTCGTCGTCGAGGCTAAGCTCGGCATGTCCGGTCTTGTCGACACGAGCCTTGCCCTTCTTGACGATCTCGAGATAGGAATCAAAGGACCGGAAGGCCTGGTCGAACTCGCCGACAGACAGGTGGACCAGGAACAGGCTCCGGAGAACAGCGGTGGATTGGAAAGTCTTGGTGGCGGCGTTGTAGAGGATGTCCAGGACGCCACGGCTCAGGCTGTTGCGTCCTCCCGGGCCGAGGTCGTGCTCGCGCCATCCACGTCCGCACAGGACGGTCCAGTTCTGGACGGCTAGCGCGACAAAGGCCTCGACCTCTTCCCGCTCTTCTTCGGCGCGGGGGAAGCTGGTCTCCTTGATGAGCAGCCCATGGTAGATGGCCTCGACGTTCTTGAGCTCAGCGCGCAGCTGGGCACGAGCCGAGGCGTCGTTGGGGATCCTGCTCAGGTAGCCAGTAGGGAAGGGCAGGTCCTCCTCCAGGATGCGCGACAAGGTGACGTAGTACTCGTTCCAGACCCGGCGTCGGGGAACGGAGCCCTTGAAGCCGAAGCCGCCGTTGGCGGGGGGCGAAGTGACGTCCCAGAATTTGGCCCAGGATCGGAAGCTGGCGATGGAATTGCTGTCGTCGAGGGGGGCGTCGTTCTCCTTGAGGGCCTGGCTGGTGAGCATGCAGTACTCTGTGAGATAGAGCTCGGCCCAATAAGCGAGCTGCTTGTGCATGGAGCGGCCCGACCAGACGCGCGCGAGCGACTGGAGCCCGGACCGGAAGGCCAGGAGGGCCTCCTTCCTCTCGTACCTGCGGTTCAAGCAGTTGGCCCTGAGGTAGACCGACTTGAGGGCGCAGACGGTGGTCCACTCAGATACAGACTCGTGGGCATCCGCCTGGCTATCTCCCAGGTCGAGGCCGACCGGGAGGTGTGTGAGGGCCAGCGCATGCTCGGCGACGACCCAGTGCATCCATCCGACGCAGACCTGAGCCTGAAATCGGTCCTCGGGATAGCGGTCCTCCTTTTCTATGGCCTGGAGTAGTTGGGGGGCCTTGCCGGCGACATCGAGGTCGGCGGCATCGGGGGCGGCGGCGGCGGCGGCGGCGGCGGCATGGCCCGACTTTCCGGCGGCGTTGGTGGCGTTCGATACGGCGCATTCGAGCTCGGCAGTCAGGGTGAGGCCTGGATGATGGACAGGGTTAGCGTTCGGGACGCTGCCGGCCA
This sequence comes from Geosmithia morbida, assembly GCF_012550715.1. Taxonomy (NCBI): domain Eukaryota; kingdom Fungi; phylum Ascomycota; class Sordariomycetes; order Hypocreales; family Bionectriaceae; genus Geosmithia; species Geosmithia morbida. The sequence continues at coordinate 35,136 of NW_023336199.1, forward strand.
GGCGTCGAGGGGGAGAGGGCAGTCAGCGTGCAGGGCGGGTTATCTCCGTACAGGCTCTCTCAGGGGCATGCTTCCGGACTTTGCGAACGAGCTCGGGGACGGCGGCCCAATTGCCCTCGCAGCGGGCCAGGTCAAGCTGCTCTATATAGCCAGCCGCTTTGGTCTAGACGGTGAGGGGGGGGGCAAGGAGGTTAAGCAAAAGGAGGTCAGTCTCTCGCGGCGCAGACGGGCAGATTGAGAGTGGACGATGAAGTTGATGAGTTATATTACTCACAGACATGTTGCGACGGGCTCTGTCTCTGTCTCTGTCTCTCTCTCTCTCTCTCTCAAGGGTTGGAGGTTGAGGGTGTCAGAGGCATGTCGTCGTACCCGAACGGCGACGAATGGGCGGTGCAGGAATGCCGGAGCGCAGATGGGAACGCTGCGCTGGCAGGGGGAGGATGTTTTGCCAAGTTGGGGAGAGGCGGGCGGTGAAGGATGAGAGGGAGGCAGCTGGCAGATATCGCTACACGTACTAGTAATACTACAACAACAGAGACCCACGGCACACAGCACACGACGAGGAAGAAGAGAGGAGGAGGCAAGAGATCCAGCGCCTCAGTAAACAAGAAGATGCACGACACCAACCGAGGGGAGAAAAAAAAAAGAAGAAAACCAACCAGAGAGGTCCTGATTGATTACTATATGTATCTGGGGGGTGGGTTGGTTGGTGCTCTCATCAGTCCCGTCGAGTCTCTCCTGTACCGAGTTATTATCAGTGTCGATCCGTCTGAGCCCCCCCTCCCCTCCCCTCTCTCTATTCTGCGTAATTGCTATTTTACATATATATGATACCATATATTACCGGCTGTTATTATTACGAGTATTATGACCACTCCGTAGAGTCTACAGATTACATATTAGCAGTTTAATTATTACAGACACGCTGTATCAGCAGTCGCAGTATTACCTAATCCTGTAATAACGAGCAGCATCACTTACTGTACAGTCAATCGGGTTATGTATATATGCATTATTCATCAGGTACGAGCACTGGCTACATGCATACAGAGGTATAACCTCAGACAGGTATTGATCGCTCATTACTAGAATTGCTACAGAAGCTACAAAGGAAGCATGAGAGCGGTTGAAGCCGAGATTCCTTCAGCCCAAGACCGTCACCAGATGAGCTGACCAATGAATCATGATATCGTTATAGAGAACCCAACCCCCCACATACAGGGACCACTATTACAGGGACCACAGGTACAGGTTAAGCTGTAATGCTACAAGGGTCCAAATGCTGAACCAAAAATATATATATATATAATATTATATATTAAAAATATTAAATATTAAAAAATTAAAAAATTAAAAAATTAAAAAAAAAAAAGAGAGAGAGAGAGAGAGAGAGAGAGAAAAGTTGCACATGCCAGCAATTACAAGTAAGAGTGAAGCTCAACATCAACAAGCATTGCGCTTCACTGGATCAATATACACCTTTTCTGACGGTTCCTGGACCACAGGGATAACTCACATCTGTCCGTGTGTGTGTCCTTGTCCTACTGCCAGCCTGTCTGGCTTCAGAATCTGTCGACTTGCCATCCTCCTTCAACCTCTGGATCCGCATAAAACCGGTACACATCTACGACTTCTCGCTCGCCAAACCCCAGTCCCGTCTCATCCATGTCCTCTCTATTACCGCCCGACCTCCGGGTCCTGTGCCGGAAGCTCACCTCCATCCCTCCGGCCCAGCTCCCGCACTGCCTCCCTTCCCTGGTCAGCCATGTCCTCCGGTGCAAGCACCCGCTGTCGACGCCCCCGGACCCCAAGCCCAAGGGCGAGGCGGCCGAGAGCGCCATGCTGGTGAACAGGCTCAAGACGAGCATCACCACCCTCCTCAACAGCCGGACGCGCGAGTCCAGGTTCGCCGCCGTTGCCCTCATCAAGGCCGCCGTAGACGTTGGCGGTTGGGAGGTTCTCAAGGACGTCAAGCCATGGGTTCAGGGTCTTTTATCAATTGTTCAGGTATATATCATATGCACACATACACACACACATACACCCATACAAAAGGGAGGGGAGAAGGAGAAGAAGAAATACAGAGAACAGAGAATTGACACCATGGTTATACAGAAGGGAGATCCTCTCCCCGTCAAGGAGCTGGCCATCGTGGCCCTGACAAGAGTCTACGCCCTCCTGGAGCCCTACCAGACGCTCGTGAGGGAGATTGCCACACCGACCATCCCGGCCTTCGCGACGGCATGCATGCAGCTCATCAAGCCGACCGGCGCGGCAGCCGTCACGTCGACGCCGCTCGACGTGGTGGAGACGGTGTGCGACGCCTTCTCGACGCTCGTGCCGCTGTACCCCGCCACCTTCCGGCCCTTCAGCAACCAGGCCCAGGCCGCCGTCAGGCCGTTCCTCGCGCCGACCGACGCCGACGACTTCGCGGTGCCGGCGTCCCTGACGCGCGCCGCCAGGAGGCTGGTGGCGTCGCAGCACCACGTGGCGGCCAAGTCGGGCGGCAGCGACGAGTGGGCCAGGCTCGTCGACGGCATCCTCGCCGAGTTCCACGACACGGCCGACCAGGTCTTCCGCGCCGTCGACGAGTCGTGGGAGCCGTCGGCCGGCCGCGGCTCCAGGCCCAAGGTCCAGATAGATCAGGAGCCGCGGGGCGGCGGATCCGGGCTGGGCAAGCTGACCCCCTGGCGCGGCATCCAGGCCGGCTCTCAGCGTCTGGCCGGCCTGCTCGACTACATGGGCGCCGTCCTGTCGCACCCGACTAGGGGTGCCGTGACCGTCCCGCTGACCAAGGTGGCCGACGCCGTGGCGCGCGTGTGCCTGATCGCGCGCCTGTCCCCCAAGACGCAGACGTGGGACCAGGCGCTGCAGACGACGCCGGCCGTCGGCCGCGAGGAGAAGGACGAGCTGTGGAGCGCCGTGCCCGACATCCACACGGCTGCCCTGCGGCTCGTCCGGTCGCTGTTCGCCCGGCTGGCCGACGACATGCGGCCCTACGCCTCCGAGACGCTGGATCACCTCGTCCGCGTCTTCGCGTCCGGCATCGGCCTCCCCGACGTCCGGGCGGCTGGTTACGCCGCCCTGGACCGCATCCTCGCCGTCGCTGGCCCCACCCTACCCAAGTCCATGGTCGACATGCTTCAGCCCGTCATCGGCGCCACCTGCCGCGACCTGCAAGAGGACGCCGGTCACCTCCAGCAGGCCAGGAAGGTCACCGGCTCCGCCGTCGATACCAAGAAGAACGGCCTGGCCTCCAACGCCGACCTCTTTCTCCAGAAGCCGCAGCAGCAGGGCGCCGGTGCCGGTGTCGGCGGTGCCCGGTCGGCCGCTGGCGCCCACCGCCTCGATCCCGCCCACGCCCACGCCGCCCGCACCCTGCTCGCCAGCCTCTTCTCCCGCCTCAACCAGAGGCACCTCAAGCCCAGCCTGCGCAGCCTGCTCGACCAGACGGCCATCCTGTCGCGCGACCGCGACGCCATGCTCGCCAGCGTGCTGAACCCGTACACCGACCCCCGCGGACGGAGGTACCCTAGCATCCTGCCCCACCTGACGCAGCAGTTCCCGCAGGACCAGGGGCTGGAGATCCTACGCTCCAACCTCCGCATGGACGGGGCTGTCGTCGGCGAACCCCCGAGCGACTTCGAGGATGACGGAGACGAGGAGGATGAGGTCATGGCCGACGCCGAGGCGGCAGAGGCCAACGGGCACGGGCACGAGGACGAGGATGAGGTCGGGCAGTCGAAGAAGCCGGCTGCCCTGTCGTCCGGTTCGCCGATGGACATGCCCGTTCAGAGTACCAGCAACCCGTTCGAATCTACAAAGGCCGAAAGCGGCGGTGGCTCCCCACAGGCTCGGAACAGGGCCGGCTCCCCGCCCAAGAGGAAGCACGAGGAGCCTTCCACCGTGGCGCCCAAGAGGCAGGAGCTCGAGAGGCCGGCGCAGCAGCCTGCAGCTGAATCGAAGCCTGGAGCACTGGAGGACGACGACGATGATGATGATGACGATGATGAGAGTGTGCATCTCAACATGGAGCTGGAGGATGACGATGACGACGATGAGGAAAACTGAGCACTCTTGTTCTCGATGCTAGTAGCAGTGGTCCATGCAGAATATACTTTTACATCAGACGGTATATCGAATACAAGTTCTCTAGATAGCAAACAATAAACTAGCGGCTATGACCCAGGTCGTACACTTTCCCATCGAAACGCCCAATGGAGAGGAAGGATAATACCCCAGCCCCCAATACCCAAAACATTCTACTATCTCCAAGTCACCAGGAACGAAAAAAAAAAAAGATAAAAAATCTACCCTAATAAGAACGGCGTATTTCCCCCTCCAAACAATGGCCTTGAAAGGGGAAGAAAGTCCCGACAGGTGAGAGGAAATGAGTATATGCGCGTATGTTCATGTCGCTCAATCCCTCAGCCACGCCCTCCTCTTCTCCTCCTTCCTGGCGCGCCTCTTCTCCTTGAAAGCCTTGAGCTCCGACTTGGACGGCTTCTGATGCGACCTCTCGGCCCTGAGGCTCCGTCCGTCGTGCGCGTTGGCGGCGGCGTCCACATCGAAAAAGGCGTTCATCTGCCTGCGGGACTTGGCCTCGTCCGTGTGCCGGCCCGGACCGGCGTCGGCCGTCTGAAACTGCCCGTTGAAGCGGTTGAACTGGGCCGTCGACGCGTACACGTCCACCAGCCCTGCCGTCTCCGCACCACCGTACCCTTCCTCCTCCTCGGGGTTGGCGTAGCCCTTTGCATACCACGCGTTGGGGTCGTAATCGCCGTGTATGGCGGGGTTGTAGCCACCCGCCACGGCGCTGTCGGCAGGCAGAGGCGGCGCCGCGGCATCGCTGGGGGCGGCGGCGGCGGCGGCGGCAGGGGGGACTCGCGGATTCTCCCACTGGGATCTCCCCGTGAGGCGGTTGTGGAAGAACCACGACTGCGCGTAGGGGTCCCACTGGCAGTCCCAGCCGTCGTCGTCGGCGGCCGGTGGCGGTACCTCCTGCGGCAGGGGAGGGGCTTCAGAGGCAGACGGTACGGGTTCCTCTGGTAGCGGTGGCGCGTCGTCCGCCCCCCCGGCGCCCGACTGTCGACGGCTGGAGTGGACGGGAGATGCGGCGCCTTCTTCTTCGGAGCTAGAGCCGCCCTCTTCTTCTTCTCCTTCTTCTTCTTCTTCTCGGCTAGTCGTATTCTTCTCTTCTGATGGCTGTCGCGATGATGGACGCTCCTCCTGTTGCTGTTGTGTGTCGACCGGGTCGCGCGCATCGGCGGCGGCGGCGGCGGCGACGACGGTTTCAGGGCTCGCGGATCGCGACATGCTTGCTTTGAATTTTATTGTCTCTGTTTCCTTCTCGCTATTCTTCTTCTCCTCTTCTTTTTTTCTTATATCGGGGTTCCTATATGGGGGAAATGGTGAGCAATCGCGGTAGGATTTATAGTTGCCATTATTGATACTTAAGCACCTCTGAGCGGCTTAAAAGAAGGAAGAAATCTCCCCCGTCACTGAGGCGGGTCACATGCACTGACGCCGTGGAACTTCTCTTGTTTTTCTTCTCTTCTCTCTTCTTCTTCTTTCACTTCTCTCGAGAGGAGAGTTCTGTTGTCGAAAACGTTGATATGGAGGTTTTGAAGGTCAATTGCGGAGGCGACAAGCAAAAGCTTGTCAAGATCGCCAAATAATAACCTCCTCGGATGACACGTACTTGATTACATAACACATAATACTGTGCTCGCAAAAGTGGGTATCAGTGACGAATGCTTACTAAGGCCTAGGAGCAATCAATACACGTACATACGGAGTACAAAGTAATAATATCCCCAAATGGTGCTGCAAGTAATACTGTAACTGCGAATGCATGCAAGGTAATAAATAACACTACAGATGGCATTGTGTCGGAGTCGTTGGAGATGTTCTACATCGCGACGGATAACGGAATATTGCGAGATTGCGCAGACTAAAGATGCTGTTGATCGACTGCATGATAAGCGTAAATTTTAATCGATATATATGCATGTGATGGCGTTTTTTTTTTCTTCACCTACGGGTACGCATTTACGTCGTATTCAATCCGTACTTTCTTGGCTCGTACCGTAACGGTCAGCCGTTGGTTCATTCCCTCATACTCGGTATAAGGACTGGTCACGCTGGGAGAATTGTGTAGAGGCGGCAAGGGATTGGGGGGTTAATATTGATGAGACGAACCCAGTCAGACTCCAACTCCTCCTTCCTTCGACCCTGCCGCCCACGGCTGCGACAGCGGATGGATGTGTAGACGTATGCAAGCCACGGGGAGGGTTCGACGCCAAGTTCTACAGGATGCACCCTGCGCAGCTGCATCGTACCATGGAACCCAAGCACCTCGTATTTGCTTTTTAGTGCCCCATGTCACTCCGTCTAGATCGAGGCCACGCTTGGCTTGACTGCTCATGCATATCCGTATTGTCTGTTGGCTTCCCGTCCGCCCAGGGAGGCGCGGGGTGCATCACGCAAGTCGGACTGTCTGCCCTTCTTCCCTTCTCCCTCATTCTGTCCCTGGCTGAGCCGTCGGGATCTGCACTCGCGCACACGCAAGACACCCGCTTTTCTTTTCTTCCCGGGACATGATCTCCCCATCGAACGCTCTGTATAACACGACATGAAGGTTCTGTCGAGAATCTTCAGCCTCGGCGCTCTAGTTGCATCGCGTGTGGTGGTGGTGACGGGCCAGGAGGATGACGCGAGCACGACGGCACCGTCCGTGACTAGCGAAGCCACAGAAACGCAACAGCCCACTCCCAGCAGTACTCCCCAGCCTGCCGAGGAGAAGGACTGCGGGTGCTATGTCATCAATGGGTCGAACCCGACATACTACGAGAAGCGCCTGTTCTACGACTTCCGCGACCTGTCCGAGTACGCGGGCGAGGTGGACGACGTGGTGACGGATGCCGACGACGCCAGCGACGCCCCGCCGTCGAGCAAGTACTTTGAGAAGAAGGACTGGAAGAAGACGTGGAAGCTGTCGGACTGGACCCACGGGATAGCCGACGACGACCCGCTCATCGTGGGCGAGCACGTACCGCGCGTCTACTCGCCAGGCAACGTGTACGTCGAGGAGGACAAGGGCAGCGAGGGGCCGGACACGTACGTGAGCATCCGGACGCAGAGGGTGGCCGACTTCCAGTCGTGCGGCGAATTCAGCAGCGTGGACGAGTACCACTTCTTGTCGCTGCGGGTGCTGGCGCGCACGGTGGGCGACACCGGCGGGGTGACGTCCATCTTCACGTACCGGTCGGCCGACGAGCTGGCCGACATACAGGAGGCCGACATCGAGTTCATCACGCGCGAGGCCGACGACCGTGTGCACTACGTCAACAACCCGGCCTACACGCTCGAGGGCGAGAACTTCCCCGAGGCCACACGCAACGTCAGCATCCCGGGGAACAGGACCTTCTCCGACTGGCTCGTCCACCGCTTCGACTGGACCCCCGAGCGCAGCATCTGGTACATCGACGGCGTCCAGACGGCCAGCATCGCCTTCCAGGTGCCCCGCGACCCGTCACGCATCGTCTTCAACGTCTGGAGCGACGGCGGCTACTGGAGCGGCTTCATGGCCGAGGGCGACCAGGCCGCCTTCCACATCCGGTGGATCGAGATGGTCTACAACACCACCGATCCAGAGGGGGGGTCCTGCCACTCCGTCTGCAGCATCGACGACCCGGCCGCCGTGAACCGCGGCGCTGGGTCCATCGTCACGCTGTGGGATAATCCGGCGTCGTCGCGTCCGAGGCCGCCGGCGTGGCTTGTTGGCTGGATGCGCGGCTGTACTGGTGGCGCACCGTTGCTGTTATCGCTGTTGCCGTCGTCGTGGGTGGCTTGCATCTTGTTGTTTTTGGTCGCGTGGCACGTGTAACTTACAGGAGTAGTATGGTACGGTGCGACAGAGGAGATATTGAAGAAGCAAGCATGTCTGATTGTGTGCATGTGTCGTCTCCGTTATTGCGTTGTATCCCCCCCCCCCCCCCCCCCCACTTGGGATGGATTTCTGTGCTGCCGAGCGAGACTCAAGAGTCGTTACCCTATGTGTCCAACCGACGGAGGATGGAATATTACTGCTGAACACGGGGTGCTGCTTGCATCGCTTGTGTGGTTCATCTAATCCTCTCTGTGGATGTAAGTCTTCAGGCCGGATGTTCGTCTAATTGCTTCTCGTACATCGTTTTCTCGGTAGCAATAGCGTGTTCGGATCATGGTCATTTGACGGTAAGATCTGTCATGTCATTGTGGAGTAATATTATGATGGTTCAGAGTCTGGGGTTGTTCCTTTATCAGTTTCGTCTATCTTCTTCTTTTCCGCAATTATATCCGTATCCCTCTCTTAATAATTGTACTTATTCGGACGAAAGCCAGAATTGTCCGAGCGGATAAACCTGCTATCGTCTCCAAAGGAGATCACAAAAGACCACGATGATGGCAACCGGTATTTGGCGGCCATGATACCCGATATGGTTAACAGCTTTAACGGGCCCAAAAAGTATCTGTACCAATGTCCCTTATTCATATTGACCAGACCAGACTACAAGACCAGCTCACCCATGGACCATGATTAATTCTACCACTTCTACGACTCTTTCTAGTACCAGTACCACGGGGCCTGAGACAGCCAGCCACGCGCCGTTCACTTCTGTCCGTACGAAGTAGTATCGAGCAAGACGCCAGCAGAGAGGGGCGGGAAGCAAAGGAGCGGGAAGAGAAAAAAGTGAATGTACCGACAACCGCCAGCCGGTGATGGCGAGGGAAGAGAGTCCGCCCAGTCGGCTGATGAAGTTCACCTACCGTAGCATCATATACATCTTACACTGTATCACCGTGGGCAACTATGCGTACAGTATTTCCGGACCATGATTTCGTACATTGTAGTATCGTCTTACCAATTGGAGGCGACGGCAGCCCGCGGAGTCCGAGGGATAGCCCACGACCCATTTCTGTACGGGGACTCGTAACTCGCAAGCTGTATTAGATTAATTCGTGGCTTGGGGCGAAACATGGTGGTGGGAGTGAGGATTGAGGAGAAACGACTGGCTCGGCCAGGGCGGGCGGTGACTCCTCCTACGTGCTGATCGATCATAATGCGCGCATGGCCCACGGGCGCTCTCGGCTGGGGGCCGGGGGCAGGTGAAGAACGCATCGACCAGAGTCGGGGACGCAGTGTACATGTGTACGTAGGGTGAAAACGACTGGGTTTAGGTAATATGTGTGAGAAGATGGTAACTCTGACTAAGAGCTGAAAAACAAAAGGACAGAAGTAAGGTGTTGTGGTCTTGAGCCGCGGTATTCTACAACGCCGGCTGAGAAGTTAGAGGGCAATGGAAGTGTAGAGATATGTTGTCAAGTAGACGTGGCAGAGGAAAACTGGCGGTCGCAAAGCGATGGATAATGACGATGATAAAGATGATGAAGATGATGGATGCATCCATCACGGTGGTGAGCCCAGGCACGCATGTCACATGACACAAATAAGAGGGCCGACGTCGGGGGGATTCAGCGGCCCATTGGGGTGATCGGACCATTGGTGGAGGTATTCTGTTGGCAGGCCAAATGCCTCACCGTGACGAATGGGCCGCCGAATGGGGTTTAACCCACACGCGGACTGTTGGACGATTCGAGAAGATGATGCCGGCGTTGCAGCAGACCCCCATGCGACGGTGAGTCCGTGTGGGACGTGAAGAAAAAATTTATCATCCTCTGCTCTTGACTTGACCATGGCCAACAACAAGAGCAGGTCTTTTATATATGTCTTACAGGCACCCATATCAAATGGCATCTGCATCTCCCGCTTAGAGACAAAAACGTGTGGGAATAGTCTGGGTGGAAAGGACGAGAGAGTGTGTGGGGGGTTCAGGGCGTGTGGGGGGTCACATGCCCAGTAACATTCGTAGACCGTCGTAGAGACACGCCCTCTGAAAACCTTGACGACCTATAAGCACTACGTACCTCATATTTCAGGTTCTCGGTGGCCGAGAGGGGCGTTTGTAGAGCACAGAGCAGGCGTGACTGCATCCATGACCTACAACCTGTACGGAATACCTTGCTCACTCTTCCTTCTCTTCTTTGCGGGTCATAGAGGAGGCACAGCCAAGCCCAGAGGCGTTGTATTGGCCCGAGGGCCTGAGAAGGGGAGCCCTTGAAAAAGTCCTTGAACGGGCCTGTGGAAGTTGCGGCACGACTGGACAGAAACCTTTTTCCTCTGGTGCCCCCCTCCTCCCCTCCCCCCCCCCGCTCAAATTTTCATTACATAAAAGCGAATGACCTCGCTCTCTGTCTTTCGTTATCTCTTCTCTACCCCCCCCCTCTTTCCCGGTTTCTACTACTCTTACTCGTAGAGAGAGAGTGAGAGAGAGCAGAAGCGCCCGCACGCAAAAAAAAGAAAAAAAGGAAAAAAGAAAAAAGAAGGAAACTAATAGGATTGCAGACAGAGTTGAAACCTCTGACAAAGAGAATTACAGGCATTTGCGGCCTTATCACAATTGTCCCCCCCTCACCCCCGGCCATCAAGCGTGCGAGCGCCCGCTGTCTGCCCCCCCCAGACACTCTCTGCCAGGCACCTCACACCTTTTTTCCCTATTTTCCTTACGTTACCAGTCTGGCCCCGTGTCCTCTGATAGGTGCCTCGATCCTTCAACCTGCCCCATTTGTGTTGCACTCTTCCGTCTCTTGCGCCCGCAACGCCCGCAACCAGGTATTCTCAACGGGCGCACCATCTCACGCCCCAAGGCACGTTCCACAGTCGCGACATAGACGTCACTAGGCGCCCGCAACAGCAAACGCTCTTGTCACTTTTCGGCTCCGGAAACACGGACCGCCGTCGCCGCGAGCCCCCGGTCCTCCGGTTGGACTGCCTCCCCCCGATTCCGACTCCGACGGAGGATATGGCCGCCAACATGTCCATCGACAACAAGCCCGTCCCGCCGCCGGCGAACCGTCACGACGAGAGTGGCGACGAGTCCATCACCTCGTCTCCCATCGGAGATCTCGACAGGTCTTCGCTTGCTGATGTCAACCCGGCAGCCGCCGCAGCTGCTCAGGATGGCCAGCAACCGAAGCGCAAGGGTGGCCGTAAGCCCGTACGTTTTCTTCCTCTCTTCCCCACCGTGACGGCTTCAATCTTCTTCCTCGCCCACCCCACCTGAGATGCCGTCCACCGGTCATGGCGATGTTGCTGGACTTGCTTGCTAACCGCTCTCGTCCAGATTTATGCCACGTCCGAGGAGCGCAAGCAGCGCAACAGGCAGGCCCAGGCCGCCTTCCGCGAGCGTCGTACCGAGTACATCAAGCAGCTCGAGGACACCATACGCGTCCACGAGTCCAACCTACACAATCTCCAGACGGCCCATCGGACAGCCGCCGACGAGTGTCTGATGCTCCGCTACAAGAACTCGTTACTCGAGCGTATCCTGCTCGAGAAGGGTATCGACGTTCAGGCCGAGCTTCAGGCCAAGACGGGCAGCCCTAGCCTGGGCACCACCCACATGCTCCAAAACCTGGTCCAGCCACCCCCGATACAGAGAGCACTCATCAACCGCCACCACCAGTCTCGCAGGTCCAACTCGACTCTCGCCCCCAAGAGCGAGCCTGGAAACCCGCTACCCCCGCCTCACTCCATGGCTGTCGCCTCGCCCAAGAATAGGCCTACGCCTCCTTCCCACTCCAACTCTCCCACCAACACTGCCGCTTCTGCCTTCTCCCCGGCCGCTTCGGATACTCCGTCTATGCGAGGATCCGTGGCTGGTGGTCTGCCGCGACAGCAGATGCACCCCATGGCCCAGCAACATAGGCAGCAGCAGCAGCAGCAGCAGCAGCAGCAGCAGCCGCCCACGCCACGTGGGGGACGACAGCAGCAGCCCGCTCCCAATCCATCGGGGGCATCCTTCTATCCTACGCCCGCTTTCCAGAACCACATCGAGCAGCTCGGTGAGTCTTCCAGCTCCTCTTCCCGCAGGCGGAAGCTTGAACGTGGCTAACCATCCCCTCACAGAGCAAGAATATGATGCCCAGGCCGATATGGTTGACGGGGCGGATCTCGAGACACCCAATGGGTCGGGGCAATACCCCCCCTTCCCCAACGAGGGAGCTCCTCACATGCTCTCCCCGCCCTCCAACGGCCCGGCACCACACATGCCCCCACAACATGAGCCCGGTCACGGCCAGACGAGCGGCCAGCAGTACCCCTCGATGTCGTCCCTCATGGACCAGAACATCGATTGGGATCCCTTTGGACTCAGCGCAAGCATGGCTTTCCCCTCTCAATCATATCAGCTTGACCAGGCCAACATGAGGTGAAAACACTATATGCAGGTCAACCCTCATCAGAAAAAAAAACACAAACCACACCCACACAACCCCCCCCCCCTTTCTCGCGATACATATTTCCACCTGGTTTCTCAACCGGCGTTCTCGTCTTCTTTCCTGGGATAATCAAAGCGACTTACGAGTGCTATTAAAAAAAATCTTCATCTTCCCTTTATCTCTTTATCTTCTCTACTTCTCTACATTTTTTATTCAATTGTATACCAGATCACGGCCCTGGAGACTCATTTTACTCTTTCTGTCTCTTTTTTTTCTTTCAGCGAGGACTACGAAGAACGATGGCCTTGATTTCACACAACTCGGGAGGAAGCGGACATAGGCGCAGGCAGTCATGATGGTTTTTTTCTCTATCTTCTTTCTTTCTTGTTTACTATAACAGCACTTGCAGCACAAAAAAAAAAGAGTTCTGGACGGGAAATGGGTTGGTAATGAAAGAGAAGAAAGAATCTCACGCGGGACTTGAAAGAGAGATGAAGAAGAAAAGTTTTTGTGTTTCTATTTACGGAGAGTATACTACATATATCCAAGGGTTGTTTTCTTTGACATGACAGATGAAAGAACAATGCTGATCACGACAGAAGCATGACGCTTCTGGAATACAAGATATCAACACAGTCTTTTCACTGCATCTTTGGCTAGAGCTTAATCGTGAGAGACCATGTGCATGTGATCATGAATGGTACACCGGATATGGGGTGAGAGGGCATAGAAAGCACGCCGTATGGCCCATGTTTCCCCCCCTCCGTTTTCTTGAGGTGTATTATCACGGTATACCACAATGACGTCCCACGACATTACATAACCCACAATTTGCATCACCCGACATACAGTGCCAATCACAGTAAACTCGACCACAGAAAAGCCGAGACACGCACTGTCATTGTTTGGGTTGCCGTGAGCTCGGACCACAACAGAGTTCGAAAGTAAACAAACCTGGCATAGGTTCTCCTCATCTCCGCTCCCGTCCGCGCCCACCCACCCCTCGCTCTGTCGTCGCTCTCATACCTACGAGCATTAAATCTTGATATTGATCCATGCGCGCGGTTCACCTCTAACCAGTGAGGTAGCTGGAGAGAAAGAAAATACCCTGCCTCGATTATAGCCTGCTGGGTTTCACCTGGACATCATATCAAGCATTCCAACAACATCTTTCTGTTTGTTGTTCAGCATCAACCCAGACAGGCATCATAAAAAGAAGGACTGCCTAGATACCGGGGCCTTTTAACGGGGAGGGATACATTCCCAGGAGAAGACACGAAAACACCATGTCACCGCCGCGTCGACGTTCTTCGCGGCTCGCCAGCAAGGTAAGACATACTTCTCTCACTCTGTTCTTCCCTTCTCTTCACCGCACCCCTTCGACGTGTATGGGCCCTGACAGACGATCGTCGCATCACAGCAGCATGTCAGAGCCACGCCCGACCTGGCCTCTGTCGCGGAAGCCGGCGACACGACCGTGACGGAGTCCACGACGCCCAAGAAGTCCCCCGCGCCGCCCGCCAGAAGGTTCGAGCCGGCTACCCCGACGGCCTCGAGGCTGGCCCCTTCGCACGAGGAGATGCACCCCAGCAAGTGCCACATATCCACAGCGCCCGAGCCCTCGTCCGCGCTCCGCCTTGGCTTCACCGACGTTAAGCCCAGGGCCTCGTCGGGCATGCTGGTGGCCGACGGCGGCCAGGACACGCCATCGAGGCCCAGGGCCGTGCCGGCCACCGAGTTCACATTCCGCTTCGCCCAGGGCGCGTCGGACCAGCCGTTGAGCGAGAACGCGCAGCGGCTGATGAGGGAGCTCCGCGAGCAGGCCAATATCATCAAGGCCGACATGCAGGCCCAGAGGGCCCGTGACGGCGGCGACGACAACGCGGCCAGCCGCAAGATCGCCCAGCCCAAGGGCAAGACCGGCCGCTTCAGCGAGGTGCACATGGCCGAGTTCCGCAAGATGGACTCGATCGAGAACCACGCGTCGGCCTGGCGCGCCAACCGCACACCCCCCACCTCCGCGGCCGCGTCCACGCTCAGGGGGACGCCCTCCAAGTCTAACCCGGAGGCTGCCGGCACCGCCGCCAGCACCGGCAGCGCACCCGGCACGCCGTCGCCCATCAAGACCAGCCTCAAGCGCACCCAGTCCAAGGCCAACCTCGACGGCACTCCTCAGTCGCAGCGCTCCCACCGCGCCCTCAAGCGCACTTCCTCCCACGCCAGGCTCGATGACGGCGACTCGGCCCAGCCAGACGTCGACTCGGTCGGCTTCTCCGTCTCGGGCAGGCCTCGCACAACGCCCCGCGACGAGCCCGGCACCTCCTTCACCAAAAGGGTCAAGAAGTTCCGCGACGACGACACATCCAAGTCGCGCCCTATCTCGCGCGACGGCAACAGCGCCATCCCGCGCCCCAAGTCTAGCGGCAGCCTCAGCAAGACTTCTACGCCTCGACCTACGCCGTCCAACCCGACTCTGGCTCGTCTGACCAGCCCCACCAAGGCGTCGGCCGGACATCACGCCATCACCACACTCGGAAAGTCGACCGGCCTCCATTCCACGGCCACGCCTAGCAAGCCAACCATCTCGCTGGTGAAGTCGGCGTCCAGGTCTGACGTGAGGGCTGCCACTGCCGCGTCGTCGGCCCAGGCGCCCCCGCCGTCCCCCTCCCCGTCCAAGGCGGCGCAGCTGGGCCGCCGAATCATCAGCCCTAACCGCTTTCAGAGAGCTAGGTCCATTCTCCGCGGCGAGAACGGGAAGAGCGAGCAGGCGCGCACTGCGCTCCCGATGCCTGCCGATGCCATCTCCAGGACTCCAGGCCCTCCCTCCCGCTCCACCATGGCGATGGACAAGGAGCTCCCGCCGATCCCGCTCACCACACCCCGACGCAGGCTCATCAAGAGGGTTGCCTTCACGCCAGACACCAAGAGCGCGGCGGAGACGCAGAACTCACCCTCACCGCAGAAGCTCGGCGACACCCCGGCCGAGCCGGTGCAGTACCCCGCCCTCGACGCCGTGCTGGCCGAGTCCTCGGCAACGAAGAAGGAGGACATGGGCAGCTCACTCTACCCTGACCTCTCTGGTCTAAAACACATGACGGCGTTCCTGGGGGGCGACAAGAAGGCCAGCCGGGACGTCAGCGCCCCCTCTGCCCCGGGCACCTTTACCTTCCGGTCGGACCACACGATTGATTTTGTCAAGGCCTCAGCTTCCGGTTTCGGGGCGTCCCCCGGCCAAGCCAGCCTGCGCCAGGTGCGCCCCTCCACGGGCGGCCCCAGCGTGTCGATGGTGGACGTGGACACGGACATGGACATGCCCGGCAGCTTCCCCGGCGCTCCCGCCGCCGACCAGAGCTCCCACCCGGACAAGGAGAACGCCGCGCCGGCCCCTTCGCCCAAGGTCTTCCTCACCGGCGTGGCGCACGGCATAGCGAACAAGAAGCGCAGCAGGGCCGCCTCGGATGATACTGCCACCACGTCGGCTTCCGCCGCGGCCGCGGCCGCCGACGACGGCGACGACGACGGCCGCGCCGCCAAGAAGCGCAAGAACGTCCACGCGGCTCCCGAGCCGCCCAGGAAACTCTTCTCGCGCAGCACTCTCGGCGTATCCTCCACCCCCATCAGGAAGTCACCCGTCAAGAGAGGCGCGCCTCCGTCCTCGGCCGGCCGTACACCCGGGAGGATGCTTGCTTCATCGGTCTCGGGTGCAGGTGGGCCTTCCGGCACGCCCACCAAGAAGGTCGGGATCAGCATGAGTCGGTTGAATATGCTTTCCAGGCCTAAGCGTAGGGCTTGATCTGCTCACCCATCTCAAGTAGGGTTGATATGTGCGTTGCTAAAAAGGAGTGAAGACGTTTGAGATGCCCTGCGCTTTCGGTTCATTGCTGCACAATGTTACGAGGATATGAATTGCCACCTGTGTTTAATCCTCTTGGTTTTTTTCTTCTTTCCTTTTCTTGCTTATTGCTTCAAATGGGTTTCTCCTGTGTCTGTTTAAGGGGTCATATGGACAAGATGGTGTCTAGGGGGGTCAAGGGGCGTACGAGGTTCCTTTTTTTTTATTTATAATATTTCTCTTTCCCTTCTCTCTTTCTTCCGTTTTGCTTCCTTGTCGAAGAATGGTGTTGTCCTCGTAAGTAAACCACATTGGTTCTATTTCCTCTCTTGTTTCTTCTCCTTCCGATACAAATAGAAATTGAGATTCTCTTTATTTACTTCTCGCGGCTTGATTGCGTTGCCTGGTTACGAGTACCTGCAATGCGATACAAGCGTAATACGAGATACAGCTTGAGGAAATCGTACGCAAACGGATCGGTTAATATCCGGGTCAACCATACAGCTATGAGGTAATGAGACGAAGGGGGGGAGGGGCACACAAACTAGGCTGGGGGGTTAAGAATCACAGCAGCAGGATCATAAAAGGAAAAAGGGAAAAAAAGGAAATTAGTGGCGTCCTAGCATTGGAACAGCCCTAAGAGCCCAGTCATCCAACCACACAAAAAATTCTCTGTCCAATGGATTTGACAGCAGAAAACGACCACGAGCCGCGGGCCACGGCAGGGAACCCTTATGGATTAATTGACCAACCAAGATTCGTGGTAGGGCAAGGTATGATGTGTAGCAGAGTAGTAAGCAGATGATGGAAGAATTGGGAGAAGCAAAGAGGCACACGAGGAATCATCAGGTTATGAGCTATATGGAATTGAATCGAAAGATCCTACTGTCAGAGTCGACCGGAGAGAGAAGGCAGTAGAGGAAAGGGCAAGAAAAGAAAAGGCAAGGAGAGAAAAAGGCAAGAAGAAAAAGAATTGAAATAAAGAAAGCCCACCAAATGTGTCTAGAGTGATACTTTGACAGTACATAGAATTAATCATCCTAAAGCGTCAAACATGTCCGGATCCGGATGTACCCACAAAGTCACATTCTGAAAAAAAAAAGAAAAAAAGAAAAGAGAGATCAATTTTTTTTATTCCCCTCCTCTGTAAGAGTGCTGAAGGTACACAGCGAGTTAGAAGGTACAGACAGGTACTAGACAATCCCCCGCCAGCCCCCATTGCCCAACCAACCCTCTCCCTCCCCCGGCTCGTGCAGTTTTCTTCCACCTTTTTTGAAACCGCTGCATCATCACCCACACAGCTTCTACCCTTCCCGTCTAGGTCACCAATTCTCTTCCATCTCCCGGGTCATGCGATCGTGACGGCCTGGTTCTTACAACCCCCCCCTCCTTCGCCTCGAAGCTCCAAACTTGTCCGTCTGACTTTTCAAATTTTTTTTTTGAAAAGTCACTTCCTCGTCTTCTTTTTCAAAAAAAAAAAACATCTTTTACGCCTTGACGACTCGTGACGAGCAAAGGCGGCCAAGATGTCGGTCGCCTCACAGGTACGTAATTATTTTATCATCATCATTGTTACCTTCTTCTTTTCTTCACGGGAAGAAATCCATACCGGGGTCTCCTTCTCGTCTCTCGAGAACGGCGAAAAAAATAAGAAAAGAATAATAAGAGAGAGAGAGAGCGAGAGAGGGACAGAAAAAAAAGGGCAAACAAATATTTGTTGTGTGAGGGGGACCTTTTTTGGTGTGGTTCTTTGCCCTGCTCTGCTCGACACCTCAACCCTGCGTCGGATTTTCTCCCCATCCTCCCCCCCTACTCTCTCTTTTTCTTTTCTGCAGCTTCTCGAGACTCTCTGTGCCTTGAAACAGAGAAGAAATTAACACGTGTGCTTTTTTTAGAACCTTTTCGCCTACCTTGGTACGATATGATGCCTTCTTTTTCCCTTTTTTTCTTCTCTTGCCAAGACCCCGCACAGGTTCCATAAGTTGCAAAAAAAAAATCTAAAAAAAAATCTAAAAAGTCGAACCGGTCAAAGAACAGAGCAGAACGGAAGAAGGACATGCGGTGCAATTGACCAGGGAAAATAAACAGAGAGGCTGACCAGGTGGATCTTTGTGTGACGCTGCAGGCAACGATGACGATGGTGAGAACAAGCCCGCCGCTCCCGTGAAGACGGTCGAGAAGACCTCTACCCACACGGTCAAGCGCAACGCTGAGCCTACGGCTCCCGTCAAGGCTGGCGCTCCTACTTCCAGCAACCGCCGTGGTCCTGGAGGCAACGAGGGTGGTAAGTCATCTTCTCCTTCTATTCCACCAACCCCCCCGACACCATCTGCTCGTGACGTCTGAGAAGCAGATCACCCTGACTAACATGACGGCAGCCTTCCGTGACCGTGGTGCTGGCCACGAGCGCAACCAGGGTCGTTCCACCGAGGAGGTTGGCCGCGGTGGAGGCCGCGGTGGCGCCGGAGCTCGCGTCCGTGGCGGTAAGCCCTCCCCCCTCCTCTTTTCCCGTTCATTCCCTTTTCTGGACATCCTAGGGACCGAGAGACCTTAAATGGTTACAATGACGTCTTTTCGGACCCCTCCCCTCGTCATACGACGTCATATACTAACCCTGTCCAAGGACGTGGCTCGCGCCGCCCCCACGACCGTGATGACCGTCAGCCCAGGACCGGCAACCACGGGTAAGTTATATCGGTACTTTCCTTGATGAGCCTGAAATTTTATTTTATTTTTCCTGACACCATTTCACAGCGGCTCCGATAAGCAGGCTGCTGCCTCTTGGGGCGCCCAGGAGGGTGATGCCGAGCTCAAGGACGAGCAGGCCGGCGAGAGCATCGCCAAGAGCGAGCAGAAGGAGGCCGCTGCCGAGGACGCCACCGCCGAGGAGACCGTCCCCGAGGACAAGTCGGTCTCGTTCGCCGACTACCTCGCCCAGCAGGCTGAGAAGAAGCTCGCCCTCCAGGACAACGACGTCAAGATCCGCAGCGCCAACGAGGGCAGCAAGCTCGACAAGAAGTGGGCCGAGGCCAAGCCCCTCGAGAAGACGACCGAGGACTACTTCGCCGCCACCGGCGGCAAGAAGCAGCGTGAGCGCGAGCGCAAGGTCAAGCAGACCGTCGACTTCGACCCTCGCATCGTCGAGCCCGAGCGCCCCGCCCGCGGCGGACCCCGTGGCGGCGACCGCGGCGACCGTCCTAGCCGTGGTGGCCCCCGTGGCGGCGGTCGCGGCGGTGACCGCGGCGGCCGTGGCGGTGAGCGTGGTGCCCGCGGCGGTGCCAACCCTCGCGGCGGCAGCGCCCCCCGTGGCGGACGTCGTGATGGCCCTGCCCCCATCAACACCCGTGACGAGTCTGCTTTCCCCAGCCTCGGCAAATAAGCTGTTGTCAAAACGACACACAGCACACACAGAACCATGAGCGCCTGAAGTTCTCTCTCTCTCTCTCTCTCTGTCTCTGTCTCTCTCTCTCTCTCTCTCCCTCCACCTCCCAATCTATCCTCTTTCTTTCCCTCTTTCCCCCCCTCTCGTTTAATTACACTTCCCTTTTCAAGAGTCTTGTGGGAGAAAACAAACGGACAGGGACAAGAAAAGAAAGAGAAAGAGAAAAAAGAAAGACAGGCACAAAATCTCATCGGAAATAGAAGACAATGTAGGAAAAAAACCCCTAAAAACCAAAGGGCCCCCAACCTCGCAACTTTTCTTTCTTTCTGTGTGTATTTCCTCTGTGGGTGGGGGGGGGAATTTTGGCAATTAAAAAACAAAGACAAAAACAAAAAAAAAATATTCTGGAGAGTTTCTGTGGGGAAAAAAAAAGGGGGGGGAAGGGTATGAGGAAGGGAATGGAACAGCAACAGCAACATACACACACACACACACAAGAAAAGAAAAAACACAATAAAATGACGGATCTTTTTTCAACTTGTTACCCCCCCCCTTCAACTTTCATTTCTTCCTCTTTCTTCTCCTGTGTTGTGTGTAGCAATCTTGAAAAGAGGGGAGGTATACCAGGGATATGAAATGGTGGAATATAAAAAGGAGGAAGAATGGACAAAGCAAAGCAGCTTTTCTCTTTCTCTTGTCATTGCTACTTTCAGTATCTGGTTGAATGGGGTAGGGACATCGACGAGGGTCATGTCAAGTCGTGCCGCGTTTTGTTGTTGTGCCTCGCATGTCATGTCGTGCTGCTGCGCGTGTCTGTAACATTGACACTGCCCGCATCATGACTGGTATCTAAGAAGTGGTAGATGACAAGTACACGTACGGACGTGGGACTTATGCAGAAAGGTGGTGAGCTGGAAACAAAAAAGTAGATGTAAGACTGGCCATTCCTATATCTATCGAGAAATTTTTTCCTTTTCTTTTCTTGTCTTATTTTTTTTAATAAAAAAACAATTAAAAAAAAGAAACCACAAAAAGAAAACATAAAGAGAGAAAAAAAATGATAATTTGTATATATGCCTCTTGTTCTTGAAATGGAACCTCTCGATGTATCTAAGCTTTGAGAATAGTCTCAAGCTGCTTGACAATGGCATCGCCCATCTCGGAAGTCGTCGTCTGACCACCGATATCCTTTGTGCGGACGCCGGAGTCGATGGCGGCCCGGACAGCGTCCTCGACGGCCTTGGCCTCGTCGGGAAGGTTGAGCGAGTAGCGGAGCATCATGGCGACGGAGAGGATGGTGCCGATGGGGTTGACGATGCCCTTTCCTGAGATGTCGGGTGCGGAGCCTGTAGATGGGTCAGTCCTCTCGGTTACTTTTACTCTTGCCTTTATGTAGAAACACAAGGAGAGGAGAGAGAAGGAAGGATAAGAAAGAAAAAGGGGAATAGTATTGAAAAAAGAGAAAGAGAGAAAGGGTGGGTTGGGGGGGAATAGATTACGTACCATGAATAGCCTCGTAGATGCCATTGCACCTGCCCTTTCCATCGGGGATACCGCTCAGGCTAGCCGAGGGCAGCAGTCCGATGGAGCCTGGGATGACGCTGGCCTCGTCGGAGATGATGTCGCCAAAGAGGTTGGAGGTGACGACGACGCCGTTGAGGCCGGTAGGGTTCCTGACCAGGATCATGGCGGCGCTGTCGATGAGCTGGTGGGCGACCTCGAGGTCGGGGAACTCGGCGGCAAAGGTCTCGGTCATGACCCTCCTCCACAGGCGGCTGGTGGCCAGGACGTTGGCCTTGTCGAGCGACCAGACGCGCCTCTCGCCCCGGCCGCGGGCCAGGAAGCCGGCCAGCCGGGCCACGCGCTCCACCTCGGCGCGGGTGTAGGGCTCGGTGTCGTAGGCGCTGCCGTCGCCGTCGTCCTCCTTGCGGTCCCCAAAGTAGATGCCGCCCGTCAGCTCGCGCACGATGACGAGGTCCGTCCCCTTGCAGACCGAGGCCTTGAGGGGCGAGTTGTCCACCAGCGAGTCGGACGCGAAGAAGCACGGCCGCAGGTTTCCGTACGTGCCCATCTCCTTGCGCAGCGCGAGCAGGCCCTGCTCCGGACGGACCGATCCCGTGCCCCATTCGGGCCCGCCGATGGCACCCAGGAGCACCGCATCCGCCGACTTGGCCGCCGAGAGGGTCTCGTCCGATAGCGGGACGCCTGTGGCATCGATGGAGCACTGCCGATCGGGAGGGAAAGGGGAAGCACGTTAGCCGCGTCTGTGCTCTGGGTTTGTGTGTGTGTGTGGGACAAAACATACTCCTCCGAGAAGCTTTTCTTCGAGAACAAACTTGCCGATGCTGGGCCTGCTAGCCTCGATGGCCTTGAGGACCTGTATTGCCTTGTCAGATTCTTGCTGTTTTGCTATTTCATCTTTTTTTAATATCTTATTTGGTTTGGTAGTTGCGTGATTTGGTGTTTTTTTGTTCTTCTGTTGTCTGGTTGTTGTCGTTGTTGTCGTTGTTCTGTCCGTTCCCTCCATTCCTTCCAAAGACATACCTTGATACCCTCACGGACAACCTGACAAGACAACCGTTAGAATTCATCATTACTCGGGCTCGGGATCATCTCAGTTCATCTTAGGATCAGAACCAACCTCGGGACCGCAGTGGTCACCACCCAAGACGACAATCTTGTATTCAGCCATTGCGGGGGATGTTCTTTCTTCTCTTCTCCTTCTCTTCTATGTGCGTATGTGTCTTCTGTGTGCGTGTGGTGTGTGTACGTCTGCGTGCGTAGTAGGTATGTATCGTGTAGTATCTTCAGTATTTCAATCTCGATCCGTCACGTTCGATCGGGTTGCTTCGAAGGGAGAGAGAGAAGGGGTGGGGGGTGGGGTTGGATGCGATCGGTGTCGTGTAGGCAGAGGTAGAAGAAGAGAGGAAAGATGCAAAAGGACTTTTGTGACTTTTTCGGAGAAAACCAATTGGAGCTGAAGATCTCTGTGAAAAGAGACGGAACGAACCTGTTGTATTCACACAGTCTTACTCACAAGATTGCCCCGCCTGCCTTTGCTCTGACCGGCCCTTTTCTTTCGTCTTCTTTTTTTTCTTTTGCCGGTGTGAGGGAGGAAGAGGGGGAGGGGCAACTCGGCCGATGTCGGGCTGGTGTTTTGCCTTTTACGCTGTCTACTGGCCGGCATCACCACACACACGTCCTTGCTCCGTTACCATCTCTATGACGAGCCAGACACCAAAATCATCAGCACCCGACGAAGGCACCATCAAGCTGTGTGTGTGTGTGTGTGTGTGTGTGTATCACGCATCATTACAAGAATGCCAGTAGTCAAAGAGTACTTTCAAGTCATCATCTCATTCATCCCACCACGACACACCGTCCTTTGTCCTCTAACCGCTCCCATCAAGTTACGCAGAAAAGAACTCGTAATAGGAAAAAAGAAGAAGAAAGATAGAATAGAAAGACTTGTAAAGCAAAAAAAAAAAAAACGCCCATCCATGCCATCTCTCTTCACGTCTTTTCTTGTAGAATAACAACAAAACCCCAAGTCCATGTACCGTCACCGATACCAGATCTAAATGTGGTGTTTCCGAGTTTCAAAACATTATGAGGAAAAAAAAGCACATCCCTCATATCCGGCCCGTGACCGTGGCCTACCGAAGTGTGCGGGATTTCTCAGCAAGAGGAGAGATCAATCCGAGACCAGTAGGGCCGGAACCACCCCTACCATGTCCGTGTCCGTGGGCATTGGGCATGTCGGCGCAGAAGGCGCAGATGTAGACCCCTGGCTGCGTGGCCTGGCTGGCACACTGGCCGTGTTGCCACATTTCGCAGGATTCACTGCCAAGTGTCAGTAGTTGACCTTCGAAGACAGCGCATGACAGGACAGGACAGACTGAGAGAGACGAGGTAGGAGGGGGCGAGAAGGAGAAGAGAAGGAAGGGGGGGGGGGGGGGGGGGGGGGAGAGAGATCTACCATTGCACCAAGAATCCCGTCATCTCATTCCTATGACAAACACACCTCACACGCCCACCATCCATGGTCTGTCCCGTCCCAGGACGCTTGGGAGAGACTGACGAACCAGGTTGGTAGCCACGTCCTGAGTAGAATCGCAGAGACTTGCCGCCGCCGCCTGCCATCGACGCGCTCATCTGCCTATTCTCCTTGACCCTGAGCAGCTCGCTCACCGCGTCAGGACCGTCCTGGACATCGTTCATGACAGTCTCTGCGTCGTCGCTCTCATCTTGGTAGAGGAAGGGCAGGACATTGCTGCCGCCATTACCGTCGCCATTGTGGTGCAGATCCGAGGGCCCGACAGTGCTGCCGCTGCCGTTGCTCCTGTCACTGACTCTCCTCCTCGACGAGGCGGATGGGTGGAAGATGGAGCCCACGGGGCGGCGGGGATCGGGCAGGGCGAATGACGAGTTGAAAGAGTTGGCCCGGCTGGGGATGACGATGGGCTCGTCATCCGTGGACGAGGAGTCGTAGTCTTCGTCCCACTGCTGCACCTCGACGGACGAGCGGGAGGGTGGGGGTTTCCTGCTGGCGCTGGCGGCGGGGAGGACGAGCTGCGGGTTAGGGTTCTCGTGCGGCGTGGCCTCGGCGTGGGCACGGCCGTCGGCGCCGATGTAGAACTTGACGGAAGCGCGGGAGCTGGGTCGCGAGATGGATTCCGGTATGGACGCTAGGCTCGATAGACGGTGCTGCCTTTTGAGAGGGGACACGGCACCGGATGACGACGGCACGGCGTGACCTCGACCGAGGCCGAGATCTAAGCTTGGGACGTTTCTGGTGACCGATGTGGTCTGCTGCTGCTGCTGCTGATCGACTGCATTGCTGACCCGTGCAAATGACCTCTTGCCGCGCGTGTCGCTCTGGCTGCGCGGGAGTCCCGGTCGGGGAGGTGCAGCCTGAGGCTTGAGCGGGGAGCTGCTGAATGACTGGTCGGGCACGTGGCCGGTGTTCCGCGCATCTCTGGCACTGGCAGATCGGCGGAGGCCGTTGGTCATGACGGACGAGGCCTTGGCGGCACCGGTGAGGGCTGCCCCGGCCGAGCCGTCATCATTGATGGTATCGAAGCTGGAATCCACGACGGCCGTCTGTGGCCGGCCGAAGAGGATGCCTGGGTCGACGGCTGAGGCGTCGTGGCCCACTATACCGAAGGAATTGTCCATGGGCAGGGAGTTCATGGACATGGAGGTCTGCAGCGGTTGAGAGGCCGGCGCGGCTGCCCGGCCAGCTGACGAGGGCTTCGGTGCTAGGGTCCTCGTCTTTCTCGGCTGTCGCTGGGTCTTGGTCGTGTTTGTGGCGGGAGCAGGGGCAGATTGCTGTTGGGACGGCTGCTGATGCTG
Organism: Geosmithia morbida; assembly: GCF_012550715.1. Taxonomy (NCBI): domain Eukaryota; kingdom Fungi; phylum Ascomycota; class Sordariomycetes; order Hypocreales; family Bionectriaceae; genus Geosmithia; species Geosmithia morbida. The sequence goes on from NW_023336199.1 coordinate 60,026, forward strand.
CTGCTGCTGCTGCTGCTGCTGCTGCTGCTGCTGTGGTGGTGGTGGTGGTGGTGGTGGTGGGGGTTGCTGAGGGAGATCCTGAAACATGTGAACCTCATTGTTCCAGTCGAAGGAATTCGAGTGGCGGTGGTGGCCGACATTCTCCTGCTGCTGGAACATGTCGGTGGGGACGAAGTCCATGTCCATGGGGATCGTCATGGCCGAGGGGTCCCAGTAGTTTTCGGGGGCAGCGGCGGAGGCCGACATGGGGTGAGAGAAGATGTCGCCAGGGCTGGCCATCAGGCTGGTAAGATCCTGAGGGTGGGATGAGGCGCCGGTGAAGTCGGGCTGACCAAAGTCCTGCTGGTGGTGGCCATGATGATTCATGCTGAGCTGGTCCGGCTCGTCGTGCCTCTGCTTGCGGGCGGTCGGGGGCGGTGTTGCCGTCTGGGTGAACCCTCGGGGCGACTCTGGTTGGAAGCTGCTCTGCTGCTGCTGCTGCTGCTGCTTCTTGCCCGAAGCCTGCCGGGGAGGATTCGGGCTCGCCAGAGGATCGCGCCGAGGGGATTTCCTTCTCGGGGTGCTCAAGAGATTATTTCGGGGGCCGTCCTTGGACGGAAGCTGAAGGGAGGAATCGACGGGGGGCAGCGGGAGGTCTCTGGAGTGGCTCGGCTTGTCGGACTCGGGCTCGGCGGAGGACGAGGAGGAGAGGTCCACATGTGAGGGAGAGGTGACGTCGCCGGAGAGGCTGTCGACGGAGTGTATGCGTTTATGGCCGGCAACCTGGGTGGGCCGGATAAAGGGATCGAATATGCCCGAGGGGCTCGGGGGTCGCCTGAGGTTTCCGGGGGTGGTGTTGAAGACGGAGTACTCCTCGGCGAATCGGGGGGTCCGAGAACCGTGGTCGTGATGGTGATGGTCAAAGGCGCCCGGGTAGAGCTGTGGTGTAGTAGAGGCGGGGCTGGGAAACGAGGCTGTGGAAGCAAGAGTGGGCGTCTGCCTGGGTGTGACGGGTGGTGGTGGTTGAGGCTCTCGTTGGTCTCTAAGACTGTATAGTTGTCGGTCAAGGAAAGGTTAGCCGAGACATTGGCATTTTTACCGGGGGGGGGGGGGAGGGAGAGTAGGGAAGAGGAACGGGACGGGACGGGAAGGGAGTGAGTGGGATGGATGGGCTTGCCTTGTCATAGCAGCAGCAACGGCAGAAACTTTTCTCCCCGTCAACAGCCTTGGATGGCACAGCAGGCAACGTGGCACATGAAGGGTTGGAGAGGAGGAAGAAGAAGGCAGATTTGCCTCCGTAGGCGAAGAGGATTCGAGGAAAGGCGGTAGGTGGCAGAAAGGCGGGAGGTTGCAGGGGTCTGGTTTGGTGAGGGGGCAGGTTGGCCTCGAAGAGGGAGAGAAGCGAAGGAGAGTCTGATGGAAAGAAGAGAAGAAGATACGGAGGAGATTCTGGTGCAGGATAGAGATGGAGAAGAGGGAGAAGAAGGAGAAGAAGAAGAAGAGGCACAATCACACACAGCACACGCACACACACAGATTAGACGAGAACGTGAGGTTGGTGAGCAGCCGGAGAGGCGACTGGAATATGGGAGGGAGACGGGAGACGGGGCCAGTCTGTTTCCAGAAGAGAAGTTCAATGTCAAGAATGTCGGGACATTACGCGGGATCGGGAGGAGGAGGACGAAGAGGGTTGGTGTTCGGGATGGTGTGTATGGCGCATTTATTTAGCTGTACGGAACAAGGAATCCGGACCGATCAGCGTCAATGTCAATGTGTCAAGCGCTGATGCTTAGAGAGGGGGTTGGTGTGGGATTGGTTTTATCCCCCCCCCCCCTTCTCCTTCCCTTTATTCGAGGGAGAGAGATGGCAAGTAAAGGGGGGTTTGAGGAGGGGGAAAGGGGGGGGATACAAGTTCTGATAGAGGGGGAGAGAGGGAGACGGAGGAAGGGAGGGAGGGATGGCATGCTAGAAATGGGGAGCATGTACTCACTTTTAAAGTCGGCAGTGGAAGGCAGGCCTCGACGCTGCTGAGGAAAGTAGCGGCCGAGGACTGTATGTCTGTCCAGAGCTTGCTGATAAGCTCGGTGGCTGTGGTGTCGAGGAGGAGGAAGAGGAGAAGGGAAGAAGAAGAAGCGGGAGATTAAAAAAAAAACTAAAACTACGACGTATAAAAAAAAAGATGTTGAAGATGGGGGTGTAAAGAGGGGGAGAGAGAGAGAGGGGCGTGTGTGCAATGAGGATGGGGTATTATTATACGAGTACTATGAGGGGCAGCAGCAGCCGTAGTAATATTAGTATGCCAATGGTAGGTAAGCTTGAGGAGGAAGGAATGGTGGAAAATTGAGAGAGATGGAGAGAAGAGGGTGAGGGAGAGGGAGAAGGAGAGAAAGTGTGCGCATGTAAATCTACAAGCAACGGCCGTCTCTGAGCCAAGCAGTTGACGCGGGGCTGCTGGTTGGGGATGGGGGAGAGAGAGAGAAAGAGAGGGAGAGGGAGAGGGAGCATCACAAGGCAGAGAGACAAGGGACGGACGGACAGGATTTATCGGTAAAACGCCGACGGCTAACTGTAATCCCGATTATGCAGGCACAAGGCACAGCACAATTACTTGGCGAGTACGGATAGTGGAATGGTATCTTGTTAGCAGCAGTACGAGTACTCCGTACTATTACTTAATATAGTACCCGGTAATCTGTCATCTGTAATCTGTAATCTGTACATCTGTACATCTGTGTACAGACTACGTCTGTTACAGACCCGTATCACCGACCGAGAGGATTGAGGACATGTCGCCGGCCACGCTCATCAATCGGTTGGATGGTCCGTTCCGGGATGCTCCTGGGCTCACACCAGGGTCAACTTTCGGCTGCTTCTGGTGCTCGGGTCGGTGTCCATTCTTTGGGGCTGGGGTTTCAGTGCTCCGGTGCTGGGTTCCGATGGGGTTATATAGGTGCTGAGTGCCTGGATCCATCAGTAGTGTAGTAACGCAGCATCGGCTGTAGTAAGCATCGATAGTGAGTATTGATACTAGTAGGTGCCCGTAGTGATTACTCCGTAGTATCATCGTCACTTACTAGTATCAACATTACCCACCCGCAATTATAGTCGCGGCAGCTCAGCTTCACCACGAGTACTCGCCATTACATATCAGTACCGCTGTAGTCGCTGTAGTCCGTACGAGGGTATAGCAGCGACACCACTCACCTGTAATCTGTACTCCGTACACGTATCGCATGCACGTAGCCTGTACAGCTACAGCTACAGTGCATCTCCAGCTATCATGCCCCCCCCCCCCCCCCAGAGTCGAGCCTCAGCTTCAACTCGACAAGGCTGGCTTCGCTCGGCCTTGACTCCTATAGCGGTTTCCAGATGGTCTAGATGGTCTCGGTCTCGGATCTTCGAGAGCATGGCCCCGTACGGCAGTCCATCTACGGGTACAGCGTGCACGTCTCCAGGTGTGTGACAGCCCTCAACCCTCCTCTGGCAGTGATCGTCGACAGCAACTCTGGGCTTCTCCGTCTCTGCTCTTGATGGTAGCCACTCTCGATAGTAAGGGGTAGTAGACAGCTAGACAGCACCTCCCTCCGTCCGCCGATCCCCAGGACAAGATACAGACATGCCCGGTCGTTGGTCTGCCAGCCAGCCAATCCGCCAAGACGCGTCTTGGCGCATCGACCGACAGAGGACCTCCCTCATCGTCTCCCCTCTGCTCGGTGCTTCGACGTTCCATCTTGCTGAGCCGCACGTGCCGGTCAGTCCCGTACCTGGCTGTCCCGATTTTGATATCTGATGAATACTCCGAGCTGATGCGGTGCAATAAACCAGACCGTCCGTGCAGCACCCGGGCAGACGACACGATGGCGTATGCTGAACAGAGTCGTGGCGACAATCACCTCTTCAGTTCCCCTTGCTGGCGCTATACCGTCCCGATCTACGCCCCACCACCCACCCCGCAACCGGGGCTGGAGCAAGACCCGCATCATCATCTTCTTCTCTTCTTGTCTGTGTCATCATTGCCATCTCTCTCTCCTGCGTAGAGAGCACTGTCCTCCTCCCTTATGGAATGATGATGCCGTCTGCTCCTGCTTGCTCGTGTGAGTTGAGGCGGTCAGACTTCTACAGGAGGCTGGAGATGAAACAGGCATGAGATACCACCTCTTCCCTTCCTCCCGTTCACCTCGACCGGAAGAAAAAACAACCACTGCCAACCACAACACGATCTTTGTCACCTATAGTCATCAAGAAAGAATTTCCGAGAAAAAAATTGCAGATGAGGAAGGAGTGAAAGCGGGCGGAGTGATCTGTACTCGCAAATATTGACTGATTCTCCGTAAAGCACCGAGCTGAGCTCTACCTACATCGAGGACCCCGCTCATGACCATTCAATTTCCTTGATGAGGCAAAGTAACCATCTCCACATTTTTTTTTCTTCAGGGGTTTAAATTGCTTTTTTTTCTTCTCTTTTTCTGAGCGTATGTGTGTGTGTGTGTCTCTCTCTCTCTCTCTCTCTCTTACCCCTCGCCCTGGTGATGTGTATTATAACCGAGTCATCTCACTGCTCCGTACCTTTTAACCTATCGGCCTACTACTTTCGTCTTCGTGTCGTATAATATACTCCATTATCGTACGACTGACCTAACCCATCAAGCCATCGCACAGGTACACTCACGCTTGCTCCAGCAACGACACTCCTGTGCTTCTCGTCTCCGCTCTTGACTGTTATATTTCAAATACAAATACGGAGTACGGGGGTGGCAAGGATTGTCACATAAAGCCTACGTACACGTATGCACCCCCCAAGACCAGAGGGCGGAAAGAAGACGTCACCCCTGAAACAGCGGCAACTAGTTGCGTGAGATGATATCGTGCTGGGGATATAGTACCAGCCCCGTAGAAATGATGCTTACGCTGTAGGTGATGAGTCGCGAAGGTGTCTGTCGGTGCTCGTGAGAGGCCTCATCACCTACAGCGTAAGCATCATTTCCACGGGTAGGCGCTCGTAGAGGCGCACATGCCCTGGCAGAAACGGAACGAGAAAAGGGATATATGCACGTATGATATTGTTTCCGAACGGTTGCTGTTACCTTCCGAACATCAACCCGACGACGACATCGGCGGTCAACACTACTTACTACCTGCATCATTGCTCACTGATAGGCAAATACAAGTAATACGTGCCCGTGATAGTCAACGCACCAACCCATGTTTGCCAAAGCAATTTTTTTATAGATCTATCTAAGTATTTTTTTTATATAAAAAAAGAAGAAAAAATGAAATGAACAGTCCACATTCATTTTCCCCTTCCATACTCTCCCATCAGAAAAGAAGAAGAAAATACATCTCCACCAGCTTTAGCTGTCCAGCAGCCCATTTGTCATCGGTCCAGGGGTACCAGTAGCAGTACCCCCAGACCCACAAGGGCAGAGGCAAGAAGAAGGAAGAATAGAATATATAAAAAAAGGGGGGGGGGGGGGGGGGGAGAAAGGACGGCAGGCCACCAGGACGAAGAGCGGATATAGAAAAGAGTGACGAAGAAAGGGAACAAATGCCCAATGACAAGAAGACGAAGAGAGAAAAGGGGGAGACCAACAGAAAACGAAATAAAAGACAGATGGTAAGAACAGAGATGATTCGAGGTATAAAGAATAAGATGTAAAAAAAAAAAAAAAAAAAAAAAGTGCAGTGGCAGGGAGAAAAACAAGAAGGGAGGAGAAACAGACAGATCGGCGGGATATAAAGGGAGAAAAGAAATCTAGTGATGTGGTGATGGGTTTTGTTTGAAATAATAATTTCCGTGGTATTTTTCCATCTGCCGTTCATTTCGTTAAAAACCGTTTCTCATCGTAGCTCGGTGTCGCCCGATTGGCTTCACGAGGGAGGAAAAAAAAGAGAAGAAAAAAAAAGGGGGGGGACCGAGAGGTCAAGAGAACAAGGCCAAGAAGCCAAGAGAAGAGAAGAAGAAAGAGGTCAGACGAAGACCAAAAAAAAAGAAGAGTCGAGTAGACCGAAATAAGAAGGAAGAAGAAATAACAAGTATGAAGTGTGTGCGTGTGTGTGTGAGGGGGGGGGGGGACGTCTTCCTTCTCTCGTACACAACAAGCCTCATGAGACCGACCCGTACACCGTCCCGTGCACCACCCTATATCATGTTGGGATACATGTCATTCAGGTACAGAGCAGGTGCCATCTGGACCTGAGAAGACATGGGCGTAGGATTGCTGTGCCTGGACCCATACGTCATAGGAGTGGGAGGAGGGACGCCGCCGCCACCGGCATGCTGCTGCTGCTGATGATGATGATGCTGATGCCCTCCCGGTGATGGGGTGACCATACCGGGAACGTAGGGGGACGAGAGTCCCGGGTGGAACTGCTGGTGGTGGGAGTGGTAGGGTGACGGCTGAGGCTGGTGGTACGGCGAATGCTGGGGTTGGTGGTACGGCGACTGCAGCTGCTGTTGGTCTAGTCGACTCGACTTGCCCAGGGGAGCGGGGGGCAGTCTGACGTTGCTGTTCTCTCGGCGTCTCTTGGCTCCGTCCTTTGCCTTGGGGTGAGAATGGCACTGCGTTTGATATGCGTCAGTCTCTCTTTTCTCTCTCTCTCTCTTCTCTCTCTCTCTCTCTTCTCTCTCTCTCTCTCTCTTCTCTCTCCTCTCCATTCTCCCGATCTGCAACCTTCGGTCGTTGAGGGTGTAGAGTGTGTGCTTACCTTGTAGGCGTGTCGGAACCAGGTGGTACCCTTCTTCTTACTGCTGACCAGGGCGATCCAGTCGTTGCAGCCTCCGCAGAGGCCCTCCCAGACGTCGGGGTTGCCGTCGGTGCGCCTCGAGTCCAGCGGCTCCTGGAAGGGGCTCCCGGTGGCGGCGCTGATGCCGTGCGAGAAGGACTTGTCGTACCAGTAGGCCGAGTTCTTGAGGACCAGCCACCTCCCCGGCTTGCAGATGCCGCACCAGCCCTCGCGCTTGTTGCCGTGGCCCCTCACCCACTTGGGCGTGTACAGGTCGCCGTCGAAGCGGAGGTCCTGCTCGCGGGGCACCATGTCCGGGTCCGACGGGTTCATGTCCTCCTCCGGCGGGCTGCACGGCTCCTCGCTCAGGTAGCCGAACAGGTCCGGCGGGTCGGACAGGTCCGTCGTGTACCGCCGCTGGTGGACCGAGCGGCTGTCGGCGTTGCTGTGGAGCATCCGGAAGAAGTCCTGCGACAGCGGCCGGGAGGGGGCCGCGCCGTCCAGGCCAGACTGCATGTCGCCGCCGACGCCGCTGCCGTGGAGGGGCTGCGAGGCCAGCTGAGAGGGTAGCTGGGACGGCAGCTGCGTCGGCAGGAGCATGCTCTTGCGCTGGACGGAGCGGGGGGGGGCTGTGAGGTAGGAGGCTTGGGAGGACACTAGACCCGGGGATGTCAGCATTTTTCCTTCTCTCTTCCTCTCTCTTCTCTCTGCTCTTTCCTTCTCTCCTTCCCTCTCCTTCCATCTCTCCCTCCTTGCTCTGCCCTCCCACCCCTATTGGGTGGGGAAGGTCTCGAGGTGTTGACGGGATGACGAAAAGACTCACGTTGGAAGGGGGGCGTCGTGGCCACGTGGGACTCGGGACCCATGTAGTAGGGCGAGTGCCTACGGTTGTTGTTGCCGGTGCTGTAGGTCCCGGTAGACCACCTCTGCCTGTTCCTCTGGCTGCCGTCGATGGAGTAAGGGGCCGAGCGGACGCTGGGGCGGGGGGAGGGCGAGGCCCTGCCGCGGCTCTGGGTCCTGACCAGCTCGGGACGGTGGCTGCCGGCGCCGTGGCTGCTGCCCGTCATGTTCTGGGCGCTCATGCGCGGGGAGGCCAGCGGGGAGAGGTGGGAGGACGACATCCACGAGGTCCTGGTCGACGCCGTGGTCGGGGGGTGGTAGTCGGACTGGGCGTCGGACATGGCGGCCGAGATGTCCTCGTAGGGGGCCATGTCGGACATGGCGCCGCAGGTGGACATGGTGAAGGACGAGCCGGAGATGCGGCGGCTGTCGACGTCGTCGTGGCTGAGCGGGTACCCGTAGTAGCCCCCCACCCCGTGGTGCGAGGTCTCGGCGTCGACGATGGGGACCACCTCGTCGCTCGTGTAGGCCGGGCCGATGGGCATGTCCGACGTCAGAGCCTGGAGGGCGTACTGGTTCTCGTAGAGGTGCTTGTGGGCGTGGAGTTCTTATCACGGGGGAGGGGAAGCAGTCAGCATCTGAGAGCCACGAGACCTGGCATGCGCATTGCCATGCCTCCTTCGACTCTTTCGAAGGTGACCATGACGATGTCTGATGAGGAGGGGCAGGAGAGGAGGAGAGGAGGAGAGGAGGAGACGCACGACCATCGAGAGAAGAGGGAGTCTGGAAATCCTGAGACGAGATCGGGCGAGATGGCGATCCGGTAGACATGGGCCCGATGGAGACGACGGAGCCGGGATCACCACCCATGGACGTCGTCGTCGGATGCGGCTGCTGCTGGTGCTGAGAGGCCAGGTCCATGAGCGAGCTGTACGAGAAGCCGTCTAGGCCTGTCGTCATAGGCGGCGTCGCAGCCTGGGACTGGGGGGTTGACGTGGTCCAGGCATTTGAGGAGGGGGCATCGTCGCTCCTGAGAACATCGTGACCTTCAGGGTTGACATGGACGGGCGGCGTGGTCCTGGGTGTCTCCTGATCTTGAATGATCTGATCGGTCCTGGAAGAGACGTATGGTCTCTGGAACTTGGACCGCCTTTTTTTTTTTTTGGTTTGCTGTGTAAGCTTGGTTGATGTTTTCCTGAAGTGTCGGGGGACTTGACACTATTGCGTGGGGGGATATCTATCCACTTACAACTTGAGATGTGCTGACTCCATAGTGTCGTTTTCTTGTTCCTTTCTTCTTGTAAGTTCGGAGAAGAGAGAAGGAGTCGGATAAATGAATGAATGAATCGATGAATGAATGAATGAATGAATGATTGATTGACTCTTTTTTTTGAGACGAAAATGACAGATTCTAGAAGAACGTTTCCGATCGACTGTTTGGAACTAGAAGGGTTGTATCAGCACCCACCACTGACAGCCATGACAAACAAACCAAAAAAAAAAAAAAAAAAAGACCGTCCGTATATCAGCCAGAGAGGAAGGAAAACGTACTCTCTTGTCTTTCTTCCTAACTTCTGGACCTTTTTATTAGGTCGGGAAGGGAAAAAGAAAAATTCGAAAAAAAAAAAAAAAAGAAGACAGAAAGGCCAGCCTTGAGATGTAGGACCGAGGATGTTGGTCGAGTTCAAGAGTTGGAGGGAAGGGGACGGGGTTTGGCGTCTTGCGGCAGTAATGTATGGCGTCGTCCAGCGTCGGTATGGTTGTGTATAGATGGACGTTATAGTTGGTGAATGATTGTGATGACAGATAATAGTAAGGACGGCCGGCCGCTGAGAACGAGAACTTGCTCGGAAGTGAAGAGTTACGGAGTAGGAGAAGAAAAAGAAGAGAGGAAAGAAAGTTAAGAAGAGGGTCCGAAGGGGCGGAGTTGTATAACAGTTGATTGGTATCGAAGGATGGACGAATAGCTGTAGCGGGAAGACACGAGGAAACGCTGGAGCAGTGTGAGTGTGAGTGTGAGTGAGTGAGTGAGTGTGTGTGTGTGTGTGTGTGTGTATAATATGTAATATGTAGGTGTAGGTGGTTGCTGCGTACGTGCGTTGCGTATGTGCGTTCCGTGAGGGGCCTTCTTTCTTTCTTTTTTTTTGTTGCTTTCGTTCTTCTCTCGTCTTCGCGGCTTGCGCAGTGTCGTACCTATAGTGGTGGTAATAATATAAAGAATGAAATAAATAAATATAATATAATATTCAGGTGTGGAAAAAAAAGAAGAAAAAAGAAGAAGTGGGCGAAAATAACAGAGTAATCAACAGAGAGCTTTCGAGGGAGCGACTATCAGGTCAGGTATAAAGTTGCCGGTGAACCGGAAAGGATGGTAAGTTGGAGGGGCAAAAAAAAAATAGAAGCAGAAACAGAAGAAGAGAAGAAGAAGAAGAGATCAAAGGATTGGATATAATGGATGATAAATAGGGACAGATGAGGACTTTTTTTTTTTTGTTAAGAAATCGAAAGAAGAGAGAGAAAGATTAGGGAGGAGG
>NW_023336199.1:70541-71586 GCF_012550715.1 Geosmithia morbida
GACGAGGAAGAAGAGGAAGACAAAGGGAAGTAGAAGGAAGATAAAGAGGGAAAAAGAAGGAAGGCGGGGGGGGGGGGGGGGGGGGGGGGGGGGGGAGGAGGAAGGAGGAAAAGGTCCCCGAGGCGGCTGTAAGATGCGTATAAAGGACAGCAGCGTCTGGTAACGTCCATACTTCTCTAACCTACTGATTCTCTTACCTGACCATGTACATACAAGTTATTATATTATTGCTGTGCCCCGTGCCAACAAGGGTGATACTCGTTCCATGCTACTGCCTACTCCCAGTTTTAATACAGCTGCTACTACCTCAGGTGCTCTCGTATACGGAGCACGTATCTGTATCTGTAGCACGTCGTAAGCTTGGAACGCCATGGTCAAGCCGTTGTGGGTCGGCAATTGACGAGGAGCAGAAGTGGGAGAGTAAGGGTACTTGCAGTTTATTATAATGGACGGATAGGTCCAGCAGTCAGTACATATAACAGACACGGAGGGAGAGAGTGTGTGAAGGAGGAGGAGTCGGCTGGGGGACCCGCAACGCGACAGGGATACCAGTGCCTGGTGTGTTACATGTTGCTCTCCCCCCCCCCCCCCCCTAGGGGGGGGGAGAAGTATTACAACTTGGCAGCCATTCATCAGTCTGTACTGGCAACATTACTATTACCGATATTATTATTATTACATAGTAGAGTGTACGAGTAGTCATTGATACTCGTAGTTTACAAGTAAATAGTAAGTAATAAGTAGTAGTAGTAGTAGTAAGTAGTAGTAGTAAGTAGTAGTAGCAGTAGCAGTAGCAGTAGCAGTAGAAGTAGTAGTAGAAGTAGTAGTAGCAGTAGAAGTAGTAGTAGCAGTACGGAGTAATACTCGTCAAGAGTCCGCAGCGTCAGGTTCCGACGCGCGCGACTCTCCCCATTGTCCCATCGTCCTTTACTCCATTCAGGTCCCATCCGTCGACAGGGTCTAAGCCTTTCGGGACCGGGCGGGAAACACGCCAGGGGATCGAGGCTTGGGCCTGCGACTCCCAATCCCTAGGAAGGGGAAGGGG
>NW_023336199.1:76801-78376 GCF_012550715.1 Geosmithia morbida
GGTTGGTTCTTTCTTTCTTTCTTATTATCTTTTTTTTTTTTTTTGACATTGACATTGGCATGAAAATAATGCGGCAGGAACAGATCTCTATCTATCTGTCAAAGCAAACCCCGCAAACCAGAGTGTCACAAACGAGAAAAACAAAAAGAAATTAAAGAGTTGATCAAAAGAAAAACAAAAAGCGAAAAAGAAAAAAAGAAAAAAAAAAGGAAGAGAGAGAGAGAGAGAGAGAGAGAGAGAGATGACCATTGGATTGACAAGCGCGCGGACCATGCGATTCAAGAAGAGGAAAGAGAAGGAGACGAGGACCTACTCGCGGCCCGCGCTTCCCCTCCCCCCCCAACTACGAGACGAGGAGAGAGCGGGATAGGATAGTTCCGTGAACCGAGGGAATCCTTCTCTCACCTCCTCTCTCTCCTCTCTCTACTTTCCTTTTCCTTCTCATTCTTTCTCTGTATGAGAGGACAGCCAGACAAACTTAGCTATCTCTGACAGAGCAAAACATGGGGTGGGAGGAGAAGGGGGGGAGGGGGGGGGTGGAGTGCCTGTGTGTATGTGCACGTACACACACACACACACACACACACATATATATATATATATATAAATCTGTACATGTATATGTATATAAGTGTATATATATATATATATATATATATATGATGTACCTGTATCATAGTAGCGGACGTGAAAGCCCATGTCAAGGGTATCAGAGTCGTGTGACTTCTTGCCAACAGCGGTTTCCCTCTCCCTTCTCGACGTGACAGCCAGGTCACTGTAGCACGTACCAGTACGAGCATCGATACATATCCGCATAAGAGCCTGGTAGTATTACACGGCAATATATCCTGTAGAGTACCTGCACTGGTTGGAGTAGCACTGGCCATGGGCCGTGGCCCATACGGAACAGCTCCCTCCTCTTCTGTCGAGCCACTGCTCTGGTCCACCTGCTCCCGGTAACGAGCGGAGGGCCATCCCACAGGGCTAGCCTGATAGGGAGGTTCCGAGAATCAGAGAAAGGAAGCGAGGCGCAGGCAGGGCCGTGTTTGGGGTTTTGTACAGCGGATGATGTTGTGTGTGGGGAGGGGAGGGGGATATATTCGTAGTGTAATACCAGTCCCCATCGTCTCATCGGGCACCGGCCGAGCAACGAAGCGAAAGTCCGCGACAGGTCTGCTGACTTTTCTTCTTTTCTTTTTTTTTCTCTCTCTTCTCTTTTTTTTTTTTTTTGCCCTCTTCTTCTTGTCTTGTAACTCACCTCTACAGCTACACGTGAGTCGATGATCTTGGCTAACGATACTTGCACATGTACCTCTGACCTCGTACGAGTTGCTTCGTTGACGGATGGGAAGATGAGGTGGGTGGAGGGGTAATCTATTACATTACCTCTGCTCTGATGTAGACGTAGCCAACACCACCGCATCTCTTTTTCTTCTTCTCCCTCCCTCTAAAATCACCTTTATATATTGTTCATGCTGTAAGGTAATAGATGAGGTTGGATATCGGATATTGCCTCTAGGATTGACTGCTTGCGCAGAGGCGAACAAGGGCAATACCTACCCCCCCCCCCCCCCC